>NW_026941668.1:0-132264 GCF_032062105.1 Saccostrea cuccullata
AGAGTTATGAATTTCTAAAAGTTGTTTCAGATTGAGGGTTTGTCTTGACAAAGAGCCAAGGTTATTCTGTTAAAATCAAGGTCACTGACAGAAGAAATCCGTTCTTTTCCAGGCTATGAACTAGTAAGTGAAAATCATTGGAGGCTCTTACTTGAAACATAGATTACTTATGATTGGAGGTTGTGTCATGTCACCCTGATCAAAGGTCTTTCTGGCAAATCAAGGTCACTGAGAGAGAAAAAATGTTTAAGCATAACCTTGTAATTAAGATTCACTGGAGGCTCATGATGAGAAGAAAAGGTTGTTTACATAAGAAAGTGCAGTGACCTTGACCCAAGGTCGGTACTTCCTGTCCACAGCTCCAACGGAAGACCTACTCGTTGCTTTGCAACGAGCTCGGCTCTAGTTTACTTTAGTTTTGTTTTGTTTTTTTTTGCTATTTAAAAGAATCAAAATATTAAAGATATAAATAATATAGAAATGAATCATTCATTAATAAAAGTGTCTTTGTTAGTTTTCATGTTTTTTCAAAGCCTGCACGAGGTTTTAAAACTATATTTGTTTAATACACACGATGAAAAGAAAACTAATTCAATTCTTGCTTAACATCAAGTTATTGTATTTTAGAAGTATGCTATCTTTGTAGAAGCTGTTGTGATGGTTATAGATTTGATCCTGAGGAAGACAGATGTATAGGTAAGAAAATATTTGTATTTAATTTTTAAAAAAGTTACATATCTAATTATTTGACTAATTATTAAACTTGCACAACACAATTGACTCCACACAACTTGAAAATGTTTACAAATGGATGGATCTATTGTAATTCTTGAGAATATTCCAAAACATTCTACAGGTGTATTCATATTTAAAATTTTAATCCCATTTTGTGACCACATCCTATCACAAGGGAACCATGCTGTCAAGAACATTTCAATCTATACTATGTAAAAAGGCTACCATTTCTCCGGGGAGCGTACAGTCCCTTTGTTTTTGAGATTTATTCAAAAATTATTCAATATAAATTTCTCATCCCTAGGCCTACTTTGACGCAAACTATCTTCGGCACTTTTGCTTCGAACAATTAGGAAATTATTAGGAAGCTTTTCAAGTCTTGTGGCTATTAAATAGAGGATATGTTTTTAAATTTTTTTTTAAATGAGTTATGAGTAATCTAGAATCCTCACTATGTCATAAAGCTTACATATATATTTTCTACATTTTCTGTTCTGGTGATTTCTTTTTCTTTTCATTTCAATGTAAAACAGACCCTTTATTGAGACTTATTGCTACCCCTGGGGGCAATGTTTGATATGAAATGCACACTTAATTCCCCATAAAGTTTTGACAAAAAATTCATCTGATCATTTTTTGTATGTTATTGACTCTATTTTTGAAGTAAGCTGGGTCTTTCATTTGAATAATAATTTTAAATCCCTTTACCAAATGATGCTTGTAAAAACGTTGGTTGAATAAGCCCCTGACAGTGGTTTTTAACAAATTTTAAAAAAAGTGAAAATGCAAAAGACGGAAAAACATAATTTAGGAAATACAGACGGACAAACAGACACTGGGACAACATAAATTTAAAAAAAAAAACTTTCTGTATAAATCTCTGAAAGAATGAATAACAATTCGTCGCAGCACAAAAAATTGGGATATTTCCGTTTACTCTTAACCATAAATAGGTCTGTCAGAAGGAACATTATACCTATCCACAGAAATGTCACTTCTTCGTTAATAAAGAACAATTTTCACTTAAACAAAAACAAACGCCAATTATATTTCAAGAGTTGTTCAAAAACTTCGTGGACGATGTCAATCTTCGTTACATCATCATCTAAAGTTTAAATTTAGCACAATATTATATATGTGAAATTTTATGCTTTGTTGATGTATGAAGTTTCATTCCATTCGATTCGACAGAAATCAATTTACTTAATTTTAAAATCAATATGTTTTGTAGCCGCAGAGCACACTCAACAGCAATGTAAAGTCAAAACATAGCGTCAAGAATTTCTAAAAAATACCATTCCTAAAGTAAAACATTTCATACAGTGTAATCCAAAGACCACTCATTAAGTCCCTCTAATACCTGGCATTTATTTTTTTAAGAATTGCTCTCGTTGTATAATTTTCTTTGTTAAGGTTTTAATTTCCGTTATAACTTAACACTGCTTTCACAGGATAAGAAACTATGTCTTTCCTTGACGTTCCAACTTTTTGTTCAGATTTTTACAGTTAAACAATTTCTTAACAGATTGCCCTTATCCGATACAGAGTTTCCGGCACACAAATACTGCATGTACTATTTGGACACACATGCACAACTCGCTTGTTACATATTTTTTTTATTCCTCTTAAATATTTTAGAGTTTATACAGGATTTTTCCTGAGTAAAACACAAAACTGCATCATCTGCTGCTCCGTGACTTTATAAAACGTCATTGTTTTGTCGTTTTCAATGCAAGGATTTCTTTTCAACAAATCAAATTATTAAGGATGTATCTTATGACACGCGGAAAAACGTGCATTAAACTTTTCAAATGCTTCTATTTTTCTGAAAGTGTAATATCCAAGGAATAATTTAAAAACAAGAAAAGTGTATGTTAGTGTTCATCTAAGAGAGATTCAACCCTTCGAACATAGGCCAAAATAGAGCATGCGAAATTTCATTAAAAATGCTATTAGACCATAAAATACCCCCATAAACTTATAAATACAATCAATTAAAACTTAATTTTGCTTAGATTTACTTGAAAGTATTGCATAGTTGATTTTTTAAGCAAAATATGAGCCAATAAATACCATTTAAATAAATTATGCCCAAAAATGTTGTTCACCGGTGTCAAAATTAGGCAAATTTTTCCCTATAAAATTGCTCGAAAAACCAAAGAAAAACATATTTCTACAATTAAACTTTTTGAGAAAATTGTTGTACAGTTTCTTTAGGTAATATGGCTCCTTTTCATAGCAAGAAAAGTAGGGGTTAGTGCACATATTAGAAAGTTTTGATATTTTTTATATCCCCACCCCCCCTTTTTCTTTTTCAGCATTTCATGGGAAAAAAACGTTGTTTACGCAGCAAATTATGCATTTTTTTTCACCAGATATCGAAAAAAGTGTGATAATGTAAAAAAAAAATTTGCTATTTCATTTTCAAAAGCTTTAATGAACATACAATAAACATACAATAAATATATTTTCATAATAATTTCATTTACAAGCAATTTTAGTGCAAATAGTGACCTTGACCTTTGTGTAAATACCCTTGAATTTCATATTGCTTCTGGTTATCACACTGAATGTTCTCATTTTAAAAATTCAGGAACACATTATGAAGATTAAAATGTAATATTTGGTCATTTTCTGAAATAAAAAAGGATGAACAGGTATTTGATGAACAGCAATTCTAAAGGAATACATAAAGATCAATTATGACAAAGAAAAAAGTTCATGTTCTGAAGAAATAGTTTTAATCAGTTTAATTAGTTTCTACCACTTCCATTCCATATCAATAAAATAAAAAGAAACCTAAAATAGCCATCAGAAGTCTCTGATGAGACTAGAGCTCTACTGGTGTGCATCTTAGCATCATACTGACGAGTTTCTGAGTATACATGGAAGTGGTACTGTATACTGGGTTATTTTGACCCGTGTTATTTTCGCCATATAACACTTGCAATACAAATTTGTTCCATTTTAAATTCGCCAAGTCCCAGTTCTGCTTAAGAATTTATAATGTGTTCTTTAAATTTGCGCCATTTTAAATTCGCCCACTTGTGACAAGGGCGAAAGAGGCAAAAATAAAATGGGCGAAAATTTCCCTGTAGACAGTATTCATATCAATTTCACAGTTGGCTTACTAAAAAAGCACAGCAAAAATAAAAATATATCACAAAGTACATGGTTACTGTCTTGAAATATAAGTGATATATGGGCTCGGCAAGCGTCGTCCTCCATCATGCTTGGTTACCCCCACCCATACATTGCTTATATTTCAGGACTAAGTATCAAAGACCATTTGACCAGTTCAACTAAAATGAGGTTCAAACTATCATTTTATACTGTAGATCACTATATTCTTGTGACACCTTATTTTCAAGAGTTAGCTATTTCGTATTTATTTGGGTAGAATAAATTTCCGTAAGCTATTGTATATAATCCTTAAAGTTTATAATACAAATACATGTATACACAAGAATAACTTTCATAAACAGACAGACTGGTGTAATAACACGAAAATTAAGTTCTCACAAATATTTTAGAAATACTTTTTCAACTTTCACTTGCATTTGCAAACAGACAGACTGGTGTAATTACACAAAATTTAAGTTCTCGCAAATATTTTAGAAATACTTTTTCAACTTTCACTTGCAAATGTATTTCCAAAGTGTTCAGCTACAGCATGTATAATCTTTGATGATTTAGTTACTCTAGGACCACCCCCACACTCCTCCGAAAAAACTTGTCTTATGCCCTCTTCTCCTCCCCTGTGAAATGCTAATTTCAACGCTGCATAGTTCAAGTCACTGGTGGCTATTTTTTTACCCATTGACATTGTTATGATCTTGTCACTGACAAGTCCTTGAAGTGATGGCAAATTGGCAGCCAGTACTTTCAGACTCTGATGTGAAAAAATGGCGCTTGACACTGAGATGGAAGCCTTCCTTTTGTTTTCCTCACAGATTTCAATTGAAGACACAAGTCTTTGAAGGTAGATCACATCCTGGAGAGCATCGTGTGCAGGGTATTCACATTCCAAGAACGACGCTACCAAAGCCTGTTGAGTATATGAAGGCAAACCTGGGAACTGTGACTGAAACAAAAGCTTTGTATCAAAAAATCCTGGAACAATAGTCTCGAAATCCTCCAGCTTTCCACTAGCCTCCAAGGCATGGAACAACACATGGCAATCAAATGACTTTATGTTATGTCCACAAAGAATGGTACCATTTCCTTGTTTAGAAATGAACTGCATGAAGGATTCCAAAGCATCTGAAATATTGCTGGATTGCACAGGTTTGCCTCTGTGAAACATTAGGCCATTTCTCACTGTTATTCCTGTCACATCAGATGCACTGGAAGAAATGGGGATTTTTGGTCGGACAAAACGCTGCCACTGTTCATCGACACATACTGCAGCTATCTGTGTAATATGGGAATTACGACCTGCAAAATAAAAGTGAATATATAATAAACAATGATATTAATTTTTGCTCATTTCATGAGATAACAATACTTTATTACATTTTTACAAGTGAAATACTGTAATTTATTCAATGAATAAAAATGACATCCTGTCACAGTGTGAAATGATCTCAAAATGATATCCTGTCACAGTGTGACAAATATCAAAAGTGTGGTAAAACTCTCAATTTTTCTTCCCATAATGGAGAGTGTTGTAAAAAAAATCTTCCTTGACCTGATATAAGATAGATAGAAATAAATAAACCATTCTGACAGAGAATGAAACTGCCAATATAGCCAAAAATATGATGCTAAATTCAAAGTTTTCACTTCACTTAGCTATTTCGTCTCAACCGCTCAACTATGACGTCATGTAGCCTATGACTGTATTACAAAAAGACAGAGGCAAAGGAAAAATCAAAGATATTTTTAAAAATGTAATAAACAGAAATTTTTTTTGTTTTTAGTTGAATATGGAATTTATTTCACTCGTGCTTCACACTCATGAAAATATTTTTAAAAAATCCTGTCCCACTCATGAAATAAATTCCATATTAAACTACAAAACATTGAATATCCTTAATCTATTTTTGGCAGTAATCCCTTTTTAACTCACCTGAGCCGAAGGCTCAAATGAGCTTTTCTGATCACATTTTGTCCGGCGTCTGTTTGTCCGTCCGTCTGTCTGTCTGTCTGTCTGTCTGTAAACTTTTCACATTTTCAACTTCTTCTCAAGAACAGCTGGGCCAATTTCAACCAAACTTGCCACAAAGTATCCTTGGGTGAAGGGGATTCAAGTTTGTTCAAATGAAGGGCCATGCCCTCATTCAAGGGGAGATAATTGGGAATTAATGAAAATTTGGTGGCATATTTTAAAAATCTTCTTCTCAAGAACCACTGTGCCAGGAAAAATGAAACTTATGGGGAAACATCCTCAGGTAGTGTAGATTCAAGTTTGTTCAAATCATGACCCCCGGGGGTAGGGCGGGGCCAAAATGGCCGTCCAAAGTTTTACATAGAAATACATTGTATATAGGAAAATTCATTAAAAATCTTCTCAAGAATGAAAAAGCCATTATTCATCATATTTATAAGGAAGCATGCTCAGATAGTGTAGTTTCAAGTTTGTTCAAATCATGACCCCCGCGATAGGGCGGGGCCAAAATGGCCGACCAAAGTTTTACTTAGAAACATATAGGAAAATTCTTTAAAAATTTTCTTCTCAAGAATGACAAAGCCATAATTCATCATATTTATATGGAAGCATGCTCAGGTAGTGTAGATTCAAGTTTGTTCAAATCATGACCCCCGGGGGTAGGGCGGGGCCAAAATGGCCGACTAAAGTCTTTAAAAATTATTTTCTAAAAAATAGCAAATCCATAATTGGTCATGGGACTACTTTTGGATTTAAACTTTACAATAAAAAGCCATTTTCTACTTTTTCCTACCCTTAGTGCTCAGGTGAGCGATGTGGCCCATGGGCCTCGTTTTTTTTGGCAAGCTTTTTTAGATCACAGAAAAACTGAAAGTTGCATAAAATTGGGTTCTTTTTAGATTACAAAGAGATTACGTGTCATAATGACCAACATAAGTGGTGTAAATTGAGTTGAATATTCACCTAATCCTGTGGTCTCTAAATCAAAATACACAGGTTTTGTGACTGCTGACAGAGTCCCCTCTACTGGTGGTCTCCTTGGAGGAGGGATCTCTGTGATATCTGGTTGAGTTTTGAGGTCCACTGAGCTGCTGTAGCTCTCCCCCTCTCTGAGTTCTGAGACTGCATTTGACTTGGCACTAAATAAATAAAAGAAAAATATTATTTCAGGACAATCTGATGAAATATCAAGCCCAAGGAGATCTTTGCTTTTAGTAACAAGGTGTAATTTTAAGTTCTTTGGCAATGGTTTGGGAAAAGGTAGTTACGACTTCTAGCTCACTTTGCCATACCCATGGTATGAGATATTAATGCTCAATGTACCAAAGTTCATGTGTATATTTTTTTTTGAAAGTTATTTTATCAAAAGCAAGTGATGAATAGTATTTTTCACTTCTTTTTTTTTTTAACTGACAACACTAAAAAATACCTTCTGTTCTTGAGTTGAATTCTCCTCAATTTATACTGCCTTGATGAACATATTGCTTTTCTCTTTCTGGCCTGCATATCACGAAGTGAAGCAAGTCTCCTAGTGTGGCATCCAGGGGAAAGTCCTAGCTCTTTGTACACCTTAAATGAACAGACAATTATACAGGTAATAGAATTGGAAAGAAACCTCTACAGTATTCACTGATAAGAAACATTTGACATGTATAATAAATAAAACACTATGAAGACTTGCTAAAAAATAACTTATAATATATACAAACACCACTGAATACCTTTAATAAATAACTCTGTCCATCATTCTTTTGTGCAACAGCAGAAGCTACCCTCCTGTTCAAACTGGCTGATCCTCCATAAAAGTGTGTTTTAGGGGCTTTCGATGCAACGGTTTTATTAAAGCTCTCGTTGCCTTGGGTGCTGCCCATTGTAGATAGCTTTTGGCTCTGGGCTTTATATTTGCACATAATATCTCCAAGAGCTGTCTGGAGTGGAATATCTCGCAGAGGTTTTCCATACGGAAATGATGTATATTTTCTGCCAGGGGTGTCAATATGTTGGCACCATGTAGACTCACAAAAGGTATGGTCTCCAAATGGATGCCGATACATTGCGTTGAATCCTTTCTCTATACCTTGGGCATTTCCTTGGTTTTGTGCAAGCATATAGTCCAGACACCTCTGCAAATACTTGAAAATCTTTGGGTTTTGCAACTTCTTATGCTTGTTTCTCAAGGAGTACAAGGCATTACCTATATTCTTCTTCACATGGTTTTTGTCACATTTTTTTTTTAATATCAGGATTCACATTTTGTTTTATTCTAGCAATGGTTGTAGTGTCATCATCCGCAATTATTGTTTCAATACTGGCTCCGTTTTCTTTACATGTTCCCATCAATTCTACAACCATGTCCTGCTCCATTCCTTTGGCGCTTCCGGTCCAGTTCATGCGACAGTCATGCTTTTTAGGTGTTTTTCCTTTCCGAGCCGCTTCATCACATGTCTTGCAGTACTTACTGCGTACACTGCACCCAATTACTTTTCCAGTCTGGGCTCCTATCATAGAGCAGTGACCTACAAGATAAAATATAAAAATACACTATCAATTATAGTATGTATGAACAAAATGAGTCAATTAGCCTTGATTAATAACATCCTCCTAAAAATCAAAACCAGATCTTTCCATGAACAAAATATCATTCATATTGAAACAAAAATGGTGGCATTTGCAACTTCCTCTTAAGAAGCACAGGGCCAATTTTATCCATACTTGGTACAAAGGAGAACTAGAATTTCATAGTGACAACATAAGTGATCAAGGTGTTCAATTCATTCAATTTATTCCATAGAGGTTTGAAAAAAAATAGCATTTTATGGGTTTGAAACTATAGTCCCAAACTGTTGTTAATAATTTAATCACAAATTTAAATACAAGAGGCCCATGAGCCTTAAAGGTCAATGGAGCATTATAAAACAACTTTCCAGTGATTGAATTTGATTTGTGTTTTAAGCCAGATGCCAGGGCATTTACAATGTTGAAAGAGGCACCATTGATCATCATAACTATACAGTTAGCAGTTGCTTAGTTTGGTTACTCAATACCCATGGGCAGGGTAGGGGAACAAAAAATGCATTTCAACTAATCAGTAATATTCAGCAATAATCAGTAGTGCCCCTACCACACATGAACCCCTGACCCTTAGGCCTAGATCCACACATTGCACAATTTTTGAAAAGGCATCCTTGCTTTTTAAAAATATTTGATTAATACCAAGGAGCAGATTTCAAACAATCCATTCATTTTTAGTATAAAAGTACAGCCCCCCCCCATCTATAGTTCTCCTGACCCTGGTGCTTGAAATTCACAATTCTGGAAGATTATGGCCCTTACTCATCATAACTATAAAGGTAGTTCATCTGCTTAATACCCAGGAGCAGAAAAGTAAATTTTCAAAGATTTAATGTATTTTCACTATATAATCAATAGATCCCCACCCTAACACCAGAACCCCTGACCCTGGGGCCATAAAATTCACAATTTTTGGTAGAGGCATTCTTGTTCATCATAACCATGTACTTAGTTGGTTTCTCTAATACCCAGGAGCAGAAAAGAAGATTTTCAAAGAAATAATGCATTTTCACTATATACTTATTTAGCCCCGCCCTAGCATTAGAACCCGTGACCTCAGGACCATGAATTTCACAATTTTAGTAGAGGACTCAATGCTGATTACAATCTTGCCAACAGTTTGACTGCTTGATGTCCAGGAGTAAAGAAGAAGATCTTTAAAGATTGCATTAATTTTAGTGGTGTTGACCCCACCCCTCAGGCCCCAGAGGGGCATGGATCATGAAAATTCACAAATTTTTTTTCTCCTTCACCCATAGATGCTTTAAGCCAAATTTGGTTGAAATTGGTTGAGTGGATGCAGAGAAGAAGCTGAAAATGTTCAAATGTTAACACATGACCCTTGACGACGGACAAAACGGATAGCTATAGGTCACCCGAGTTTACTCAGGTGACCTAATAAGTAATAAAGTATACTTTTAAAATTTTTATCTGGAAGTAAATATGGATGGGCATATGATCAAATCTACCAAAAATGTTTTGGGGTTTAGATCTTAAAGTCAACCCATATACCAGGTATATTTACATTCTGATTAAGGTTTAAAAATGAGCCTTTAACCCAGATGAGCTAAAATGTGCTGACCAATGAATATCGAGGAAAGGCTTGAAATATTTCAGAATAGACGATAATAAAATGATGGGTCTAGCAACAGCTATCTAGAGTTTCTTTGTTTAAGTTAAATTGAGAACCTTAAAAGAGAGCTTGTTTATAAGTAATAATAACCTGACAGACTGTCATAAGATCTTCCACTACCCCTCTTCTGCCAGGCACCATCAACGCTCGCTGTTAATCCACTTGTCTTTTCACCTCTGAAACAAATAAAATTTTGTAAAATTCTAAACCTGTCAAAATGACAGTAACAACTTTTAGTGAACACAGCTTAATTACAGTGTAATGGGACTACATATTATAGAGTACTAACACTTGCAACAGATTGAAAATGATAATTGGAAGTGTTGGCATATACAGGATGGATGTATTCTGCTTTACACAGAACAAATTCCTAAATACATGAATCACATTGGAGCATTATACAAGATATTTTATTGTGACAAAAATAACAGAAATAAACTCTTACGCTTTTGACAATCTCACTTCTTCTGATAAGCTTTCCTTCATACTGGCAGTTGCAACACGCTCCAAGGCTGGTCCCATTTCTTTCTCTCTTTGGGAAAGGACAACATTGCTAACTGTTGGAATATTAAGGGCTGACAAAAAGCTGTTTACTTTCTCCCACCAATACCACTGTGTACCATTGCTACTCAAAAAAACAACAACAAACATGTGCATATACATGTAAATGTAAATTGTTATTACTTGAAAATCACTTTTCACAAAGAATATATTTTTAACCTATTTATCATTAGAAGGCTTATCCTCTTTATACTAAAATAAAAGTTACATGATCTTGACACTGATGATAACAACAATACAATATGACCTTTGTTTTTCTGGCTCACATATTTGCAGTCTTATTTGCTTTACAGTGAGAATGAGTTTGTGGAAACTTTGTTATTCTCATATTTTTGAAAAGACAAAAATCTCTTTTTATAAAAACACATTAATTAATTTGACTCATTTTGAACTAATTAAATAAAGGTGTCTGGTAATATCTTGGGTTTACCTGTTGCTAGTTTTGAATTTGCATCCCATATGCCATCATGTCGCTTTCCAGTAGGTATGGAATTAATTTCATTGCAATTTGTATTGTAACAAGGAACCTGAAAATCCATAAAAATTTTATCCATTTTGTTTAACATAAATTGCCTACGTCACAATGATCGAGCTATGTCAAAGAACATATTAATTACTCCACTTGACATTTTTTATTTACTTTTACAATTAATCAATGTGAAGCCTTATTATGGGGAAAAAATTATCTCATTGTCTTGCACTGAAATTAAATTATAAGGAATGAAACATTTCAACCTATATTATACGATTAATATAACAAAACTTGGGGCAGTTTATGCTTTTTTATAAACCGCTTCATAGTCATAAGAATCCTTTATGATCAACCTAAATCCAGTTCATTCAATAAATGTCTTGGCCAGATGTATAAAAAAAATTAAAAGTTAAGCTATATATGATCATGATGATATGATTATTACTTTTTAGTATAATTTTATAAAGCATATTTTAAACTGTATAAAGTACAAGTAAATGTGTTCATTTGGTTGTCCATAAACTGAACCAGTATATACCTAGTTATTGTTATTACTCTTTGTAGTTTTGTAATTTGGTATTAAAACTTCGACTTGAGACCGGCCATTGCTATATACGATCATTTGAGTGCTTTGTAAGGAAAGTCTGTTTACATGATGATCGTGCATGCAAACAGCTACCGTAAATCTGTAGATAAATTTTTGGCAAGTTTGCGAGTTCACTGCATTCGCAAAAATATTTTTCTTAAAAAAAAATTACGGAATAAAAAAATGTAAACAAAACAGTGGTAATTCGCAAAATTTTGAAACCTAAAATTTAATCAACACCATTTTGACCCGAATTGGCAAAATAAAATTGACGTAAAAATTTTCAGATTTACGGTATTGCAAATTTCCTGAGAGTGAGATATATACAAGATAGTCATATGGGTGTAAAAGTCTATCTACATGACCGCATGTCCTACATGTTCAGGTTTGCCTGTTGCATTATTGTCCCAGAGGTGTATGTTGTCAACATCACGCAAATACCCCCAAATAGCAGATCATACGAAAAAGTATAATTACATGCAGTGTCTTCCCTTTATTTCAAAGTAAAGGGTTAGAGATCAATTGTGACATGCTAGAGGTTGAGGTGTATGACAAATTTCTGTGCACCTTGCAAAATTAATATTGAATTTATTTTTTTTTATTTCAAAGTGGAAATGGTCAATTTGGCCAACATTTCTTAGGGAAAAAACTGTACACTACAGTTGTGTAAATAGCTGATGATAACACAAGTGCACATTGTCATGGACACAGAGTACACTGCCATTATACATGATATTTCATTGTGTATCCAATGTTCATTATTCCAATGCTATATATATATAGGCCTTTACCCCACCTCTGATGATTTTTCCGTGAAATCCTGGCTTACGATTGGTTGAAGTCTGTCACGTGAAGGCGGTGGATTACTTATACCCGGTCAGTTGTAAATCCATACCCGGTCAGTTGTAATCTATACCCGGTCGATGTATTACGTCACAAACACAAACGTGACGTCATAATAGGCACAGTATAAGCGCGATGAAGCATTTAGCAGAGAAAACCATTTATAAACTACAGATAAAACGTAAATGTTACATCGGTGGGGTAAATTCGTTACACAGTCTTTTAGTGACAGGGTATGGGATGATACCTGGTTAGTAAATTTCATACCTGACTCGGCTCCGCCTCGCCAGGTATGAAATTTACTAACCAGGTATCATCCCATACCCTGTCACTAAAAGACTATATAATATTAGTTACATAGTCTTTTAGTGACAGGGTATGGGATGATACCTGGTTAGTAAATTTCATACCTGGCGAGGCGAAGCCGAGTCAGGTATGAAATTTACTAACCAGGTATCATCCCATACCCTGTCACTAAATGACTATGTAACGAATTTACCCCACCGATGAAACATTTACGTTTTATCTGTAGTTTATAAATAGTTTTCTCTGCTAAATGCTTCATCGCGCTTATACTGTGCCTATTATGACGTCACGTTTGTGTTTGTGACGTTATACATCGACCGGGTATAGATTTCTACTGACCGGGTATGGATTAACAACTGACTGGGTATAAGTAATCCACCGCCTTCACTTGACAGACTTCAACCAATCGTAAGCAAGGATTTCACGGAAAAATCAACAGAGGTGGGGTAACTAATAATACTCTGACATTAGTTTGATGTGTAAGACACCACTGCTGTTCATTTTATTTAATTTATAGATATCATATAAGGCATAATATATGTTTAACACAGGTACTTGGGTCTTGAATTATAAATATATATGTACCTTAAAATATTAAATATACTTTTTTTATTTTTACATATCAATAAGATCACATAAATAGTTATAATCCAAGATAAGTACCTGTGATTTTAAAAATTACCATCTATATAGACTATGTACAAATAACAGATACTTTATAAATTTGACAACCCTAGGCCTAACTTACTTTTACTGGACTTGAGTTAAATCGCAGAACTTGTAATGCCAATGCATGTGATAGCTGGAGTGGAAGGCCACACTTCCGACAGAGAAAAACACAAACTTCACATTGATGTATAAAATGATTAATGCCCGTCTCCCCACCTGATTATTTGTATGATTTGATTCAACCTTGTTTTCCTGTTCAACATGCTTACAACCTAAGGTCTGGATGTAATAACTTATGCATACCAGTTTGTAAAACAATGTCATACTATAATAGTTTTATTCCATCAACCGTAAAACTTTGGAACAGTCTTACTGAAGATGTAAAAAACTCTCCTTCATTAGCTATCTTTAAAGCTTTAAGAATTGGGGAGCAACTAATAAACCTGTAGGTACTTTAACTTTGGTAATAGGAAAGACAAATATCTTGCATTGTCAGCAAAACAATGATATAATCTTAATGCACATTTAAAAAATCATTTTTTATCAGATATTCAATCATGTCAAAAGTGTGGATTTCATACTGAAGATACTGAACATTATTTTATCAACTGTCCACGTATAATGTTGAAAGAAACATATTTAAAAAAATTAAATGATAAATGTTTTTTTGAAAAAATGTAAATAAAGGAAAATAATGTTATCAAACAAATTGTCAAATATTTTCATATGTATATAGAATTTATAAAATCTTCTAAAAGACTAAATTAATAAATATTAAATATTCTATTAAATGCATAATTTTTTTTGTTCAAAAATTTGTATTATTTTTAAGCTGGAACAGTATGTAAATAATATAATACATAATATAGGGGGTTGTCATTTTTTTTTTTTTTTTTAGATATATTATTGATAAATAATACTTGATTGTGAATCTTTATTTTTCATTATAATTTTATTGATTATCATGTTCATGTATTATTTACTTCTAAATTGTATCTTGACCAATTATAAAAGGATTTGGTTCTTTACATAGGCATTGCCTGTTGCCCATTTATAACATTGAATTATTTATAAAATATGTTTAAAGTATAATTGAAAATTTTAAAAAAGATTTAAAATATGAATATTAAACAGAACACAGACATAATCAGTCAAGTACTCTGACAGTATCAAAAATAAATGAAAAGAATAATATGTCATGCTTTCTTATGTGTGATAACAATAAAAATATGCTTACAATTTTAAAAAGTGTGTATTTTCTTTTGAAAAGTTTAAACACTAGTACTCATAAATACACATTTATATTTTGGCTCAATAGCAAAGAAATAAAACCTAATGTTTCATATTATAGTGCCTACATTTTGCAACCATTTATTCAATATAGATGGCAATTGGGCCATTAAATATTCCTTTGTTTAATAAAATGTGTCAATTAGAAATTGATAAATTTTTTAATACCATTAAAAAAAAAAATTCAAAACGTAATTCATTTTAGTAAGTTATATTGTGATAGAAATTGAAATAATTTTAAGCATCACCATATTTTGAAATAGTTTTAAGATATAATTAAATATTTTATACTTATATCTTTTCTTATGTTTTACTGCAAATTAAAACATAAATGTATCAGATAAAATATAATGTTTCAGTTGTAAATCGCTTTCAAATTGATGGATAAATCAGCATTTTTGTGTTTACAACAAATAAACATAAGATCCGAAGCCCTGACATACAAAAATTTTGGTTAATTGTGACAAATAACAGTCCATATTACCTGTAAAAAGGATTTTTTGTATCAATAAAACATATTAAATATAATTTCAATATTTATAAAAAATATTAACTATAGATTTCCCAAATAAGTATTAATTTGAAAAATGAAAAAATTCATCGAATTTGTTGATTTTTTCCCCCGCTTTCGCGAAAAGGAGACATTAAATCTCATTCATAATTCATAATTGTCCTTCTCAACAAAATCTGTCCGCATTTTTTTTATTTTGTCATCACAAATATTTAACCTTGCCCATAACTTTTGATATAAGTGGAGCTATGTTGTTTCATATTGCACATGTTATTCTTTGTCTTTCTTTGGGTACCAACAAATTTGACCTTTTGACCTTGACCTTGGAGTTTGACCCACTTTAAACAAAAATTCCAAACTTTTACTTTATAACTTTTGAATGGTAGGTACTACGACTTTCATATTTTACATATGTCTTGTTTGTAGCAAGACCTTTCATTGGATACCAACAATTTTTGACCTTTTGACCTTGGTCTCAGAGATTTATGTACTTATGAAAAAACTTTAACCTTGACCAAAACTTTTGAATGGTAGGGGCTAGGGCTTTCATACTTCATGTATGTAATCCTTTTGAGAAGACCTTTCATTGAATACCAAGAACTTTGATCCTTTGACCTTGACCTTAAAAGTTTGACCTACTTTTTAAAAACTATAACCTTGGTTACAACTTTGGAACTGTAAATACTGGCACTTTCATATTTCATATATGTATTCTTTGTGGCAAGACCTTTCATTTGATACCAACAACCTTGACCTTTTGACCTTGACCTTGGACATTTTTTGTACTAATAAAAAACTTAAACCTTGACTATAACTTTTGAATGGTAAGGGCTAGGGCTTTCACACTTCAAATATGTAATCCTTATGAGAAGACTTGACACTGGATACCAAGAACTTTAACCCTTTGACCTTGACCTTGGATTCAGTGATGATTTCTAAATAAATGACATATGATACGGTGTTCATATTACACACTAAACGTCATAAAAAAATGACATCTCACCCACAATGACACTGAAAGCGGGGTAAAATTCCTTGAATTTGCTTGTTGAAAATTGATCTGGAGGTACAAAAAATTATGTTCGCACTTCTTGATTGACTCAGATAAAAGCAGGAAAAGAATAGCAGAGGTTCTTATTAAAAGTCCTTTTCTATTCAATGTTTTTATTTATTTATGCTAAATAGCATGTCTGTCTGAAATATGGAGATTGAGTTACTGTTTGTAGTTAAAAGTACATTTATTAAACTGTTAAAACATTTTGACAGAAATTGTTCAAGTAAAAAAAAAAATCATTCTACATCAAACTTGAAATTAATATATGTCTTCTAGGTGAATCAATAGAATGTGCCTTCTAGAGTAGCTGAGGTGGATTCAAAAAATAGTATTTCACACAATAAAATTCAATTGTTCTTCAATTTAGAAAACACAAAGTATAAAATTTTTAGAAAAGAGATGGAAATGACATAAGCTGCTATTCCCAATCTTGCCAGTTAATGTTCCTCGGCCTTTAGACTAAGACCAACCTAGATGGTAAACTTTTTTTTGAAATTTCACAGTTTGATGACTTTTTAAAATTACTTCTACTTGACTGCAGAAGAAATCTCTAGGACAGAAATACAAAATACATGGGGGGGGATGTAATAATCTGGCGCTTTTCAAACAAATTTCCATAGGATTCAGTAGTAAATTTGACAACTTTTGAGATGATACCCAAAGAAATCAGCACTTTGATTTTTTAAATCTTAAAACAAAAAAATATAACAGTAAAAATTAACAAAAAATTATCGAGATCCCTAGTGTAGAAATAATTAGGCTTGGCCTCGTTAAGATATGCAGATTAAAATATCTTCAGTAAACGTTTATGTTTATTGAATACACCTAAACATAGGATGAATGTAAGTAAACATACAGGCATGCTCATGAAAATTTCCTAAGATGTTTCTTACATAATGTAAGACGCGTCTTAGGAATCTTTATGACATATCTTAAGATAGGTCTTAGGGTGTAAAACGAAACATTAGGAATATCCTAAGTTAAGATTTCGTAAATTCTATCTTTTATTTTATTTTTTTGTAAAATAAACACTACGCTGAGTTCCTATTTCAAGTTTATTTCATAATTATGTATTTGCAAATGTAGTGGGGAGGGGTCTGCAGTTGTTGTTATACAACGTTAACAGAGCATATATTTGCGCAACAAATATACACTTTTTCAATGGGTGGCACTGTGGCTTTCTGGTCGTGCATTTCAATTTTTTCAGAACCAGCGAGCTGAAGAACTGCAGCTAATGTATATATATGACAAGTACGTTTTCTTTTCATAATTATTTATATTAGGGAATAAGTAAATTAGAAAAGTAATAAGGCGAAACATCATATCTTGTCGCTGTTTGTCCCAAGTTGATGAACAAATCTCTCTCTCTCTTTCACTCTCTCTCTCTCTCTCTTTTTTTCACTCTCTCTTTCACTCTCTCTCTCTCTCTCTCTCTCTCTCTCTCTCTCTCTCTCTCTCTCCACTACAGAATAAATCTGGATCTGACAGTGCGCCACCCAAAGAAAGACTTTTGATTCCTTAAAATACCGTGTAATCGTTTTAAAAATCTGTTTCTATCATAAGTTGTAAAACACATTTTTAAAATAGTTTTTGAGACATTAAACACAGCATTAATAAAAGAACATAACACGGTCAGTCCTCAGTAACCTATTCCGTATTATAACTACACGTTCTGTGCCCAACTCAGATAGATCTGTTTATTTCTTTGGGACATTTTATGTGTGTGTTCTACATATTTCTACGTACGACATTTTTTTCTGTCGGTAAACGGGATGCCAGGACTCAACAAAATTATTATGATGACATTGATTAACAAAACAGACATTGTTAAAATACTTCGTCCCTTACCTTCCGAAGTTTGTGTCCATCCATCTTTAGATATTTTCTTCAGCAATTCAATCCATTATAAAGATTATATTGCGCATCATGCTTTGCTTGAAAAAAGGACTCGAAAATAAACATCCAGAATTTGTCAAATAAACCGGGTAATTCCAGGCGCACTGATGCAAATCATTCTACCGGACGTTTAAATACACAATACAAAAAATTCAACGAGCTTCGCGTTCATGGATTACCAAAATAGGGAAGAGGTTGAATACCCCCAGATTTGAAAAGAAAAAAATGGAAATGGGGGGGGGGGGGGGCAGCCCCCAATAATCTGTAATACAAGAATTTGTAACAAACGTCAATATTTTCATGTTTAAGAAAATAATTAATAGCGATTTTTCCTCATATGAAAAAAAACATTTTTTTTTTTTAATTCTCTTTTTAATGTGTCGTTTGACTGCATTCGGCTTCAGCCAAGTGCTTGCACTCGATGATGTTTACATCTAAAAACGTGGCGACATCAGCTGAGATATGCAGTGAATTTATATGTTCCAATCAGGCAATCTTTAAAGAGAATAAGGACAAAATAAAAGACAAGGCTTCGTTTATCCCTTTTGCAGAATATGAGGACGTTATTTCGGATAAATTAATCATGGAACGTAGTAGTGTAAAAACATAAAAAAAACATAGTGTAAAAACTAGCAGATACTTTACTATAGGCTCTACAATTGAGCTGTGAAGCCTGACTGACGTTATACATCACCATAACAACAATCTAAAGAAAAATAGGAAGTTATTAACGTCATTCATGACCATAGTAATTATCATAGCAACAAGGATCGAGTCGATGACGTTAAAGTAACCATGGAAACAAACACCCCGCCTTTGTTCTTATGTTTCCATTGTTCACCTCCGTCTTTTGATCAGTTGTTCACCTCATTTCTTTATTCTATTGTTCACCCCCTTAAAATAACTAAAAGCAACAAAAAGACATTATAATGAAAAGTATTAAATCCCTTGGTATTGAAGTATATGCATAGATTAATGGAGAATTGAAGAGGTCAATGATTAAACAGACCGGGAAAAAACATAGAGCGGCTTCTTCTAGGGAATTTTCCATGACGTTCTTTGCAACCCCCTTTTAAGATGTGTTTCTCCTGATTCCCAAAATGATTTTCTATATCCCTTCATCTTGGCCAAATGTTTTGTTTTTCTTTCATAATTTATCATACATTATAAGTACTAAAAGCAATGACCCATTTATCATTGTTTATAGCCATTATATTTAATCTTCGTCACTTCGATCTCTTCTTCTCTAACTGAAGACTGTCAGTTGTCACATAATATTTGGTCCGCCTCGTTTAAAGGCTGGTAAGACCTAATTCTATAACATATTAGGTCCGCTTGGCTCGATAAGAAAAGGTCCGCCCTCGGCCTATATTATACAAATTGTACGAGTGGGACAGGATTTTCGAGATTTTAACGATGCGAAGCACGAGTGAAAATATAAAAAAAAATCCTGTCTCACGAGTGAAATAAATTCCATATTCAACTAGCACAACAAAACATTGAATTTTCTGTTTATTTTCTGTTTATGACATTTAAAAAAAAAATCTTAGATTATTTCCTTTGCCTCTGTCTTTTTGTGAAACAGTCATAGGCTCGTGACGTCATAGTTGAACGGTTGAGACGTCATAGCATTAGCCTTGTCCCCTGTCATCCTTGCCAAGGCAGTGTATATTGGAGAATACGAAGCAAAACAGGGACAGGGAACCAGGCTAGTCATAGCTAAGTGAGGAGAAAACACTGTAAACATGAATTTTGCAACATATTTTTGGTAATTTTGACAAAACACAGTTTATGTATGACGTTATCAGGACGTTACTTGGTGAGGGACAAGCAAAACACTGACCCCTATAAAAAAATGAAATGGAATCTTGTTACATAGACTTCTGCATATCAATGGAAAGATAAAATTGTGAATTTTGTAAATATCCAACTATAATACATTCATCAATTACTACCAGGGGGTATTTGACACCTGAAATACGGGGGATATTGGGTTGTTCAAGCATCCATTTTCAGTGCACCTATGCATTTTAACCCCCTTGCTCAACAAAAACAGAAAAAATCTGACAAAATAAGTTATATGCATTTACAGAACAAATCCTAAGGTTTTCTTTTAGTGTGCTTTTAGGGTACATTTTCCACCTCTTGAAAGAGCTACATTACCTGCTAATAGACTCATGCAATTCTGCACATGTGAAAACAGGATGTTTTGGGAGTTATCTCCCCCTATTAAAAAGTCTCACAATCTTTTTTTTCTAAAAATGAATGCACATTTTCTTCTTTAAATATTAAGATAAGATTCTACTTTATGTGAATAAAAACAAAAAAGATGCAGTTTTCATCTCTGGGAAATGCTTCTCCCCCCTGGATTTAATACAAAGCTGTGTTTAGCTACCTTAAAGGAAATAAAATTTTTTTGCAATTCACTTTTTTGTATTTAGGTGCAAAGAGGACAGAATTCCAAACATTTTGGTGCATAAGTTGTTGAATTTGGTCCAGAAATGGGCAAGTAATTGTAAATTTAGTATTACATGTCTACGACATTGGTCGACGCATAAAACAGGACTTCGAAGAAAAATTCAAACCTAACCGAATCAGCTCACACAATAATTTTATTTTTCTTAAATTTAAAAAACAAAAATTATGAAATATACATTATTTTAATATCAATAAAATTTTACATTATAATTTTTTTGAAAAGCTGCCAAACAATTTTTACATATATTGCTAGTTTCTGTATAAACAAGGGGGGGGGGTCTAATTGGAAATAGTCACTGTCTTAAGTCAGAAGATTACCTAAAAAATCTGGACGATGTCACCCTAACTAGATACTCAATTGGTCTATTTCACATGTATATCTATACAGAAGATACATATTCTCATTTGCGATCAATTAAATTGAAGGTCATGACCTTGCGAAGCTTCCATTTTTGACATGACGTCACACTTTGATGTCACAATGCTGTTGCGTCATAATGTAAAATAACAACTTAGCCCCCAGAATCCTTATCGTATGTATAAATTCTATGGAACATGTATCTAATAGGCATTATGCCTTACACAGTGTCAACCTGAGATTATATTGTATGGTTTACTACATAAATTAAAACAAATAAAGCAATTTTCTATGAACTTACAGGCAAATAAATGTGGGAAATGTCATCAAATGCTACTCCTTAAGGTCAAGATCTAGTAAATGGAAGGTGCCTATAGATTTTTCACATTTAAGAAATTAATTCCTTTAATGATGCTTTATAACATTAGCTTGGTCAAAATAGGCTTTTGCATAATTTACAGAAAACAAGATGAAAAATCATATTATAAACTGTCATTTTCAATGAAAAATTAAGAAAACCAGTATTGAAAATGGGAGTTTTTTTATCAGGCAAAGAAAATGTATCCAGACTGCCTACAGTTTCTCAGAAAACGATAATTTGTATGTTCTTAGTCTCTACTTTAAAATAATGTTAAATTTAAGATAGGTATCAGGACTACTTTTCATGTGATTTCAAATTGAATTCCATGAAAATACTTTATTTTCTACATAATTCTATTAGATCCGTAAAGTACGGGAAAAAGAAAGTTGAAAGTCATTATGACGTCATAATGGATTTAGTACTGAAAAGTTATTCTAAAGTCATTTACTAGATCTTGACCTTAAGGGTGCAAAACACAGTTTTATGTATGACGTTATCAGGACGTTACTTGGTGAGGGACAAGCAAAACTGACCCCTATAAAAAATAAAATGGAGGCTTCTTACATAGACTTCTGCATATCAATGGAAAGATAAAATTGTGAATTTTGTAAATATCCAACTATAATACATTCATCAATTACTACCAGGGGGTATTTGACACCTGAAATATGGGGGATATTGGGTTGTTCAAGCATCCATTTTCAGTGCACCTATGCATTTTTAACCCCCCTGCTCAACAAAAACAGAAAAAATCTGACAAAATAAGTTATATGCATTTTACAGAACAAGTCCTAAAGTTTTCTTTTAGTGTGCTTTTACGGTACATTTTCCACCTCTTGAAAGAGCTACATTACCTGCTAATAGACTCATGCAATTCTGCACATGTGAAAACAGGATGTTTTGGGAGTTATCTCTATATCCCTTCATCTTGGCCAAATGTTTTGTTTTTCTTTCATAATTTATCATACATTATAAGTACTAAAAGCAATGACCCATTTACCCATTTATCATTGTTTATAGCCATTATATTTAATCTTCGTCACTTCGATCTCTTCTACTCTAACTGAAGACTGTCAGTTGTCACATAATATTTGGTCCGCCTCGTTTAAAGGCTGGTAAGACCTAATTCTATAACATATTAGGTCCGCTTGGCTCGATAAGAAAAGGTCCGCCCTCGGCCTATATTATACAAATTGTACGAGTGGGACAGGATTTTCGAGATTTTAACGATGCGAAGCACGAGTGAAAATATAAAAAAAATCCTGTCTCACGAGTGAAATAAATTCCACAACTAGCACAACAAAACAGTAAATTTTCTGTTTATTACATTTAAAAAAAAAATTCTTAGATTATTTCCTTTGCCTCTGTCTTTTTGTAAAACAGTCATAGGCTCGTGACGTCATAGTTGAACGGTTGAGACGTCATAGCTAAGTGAGGAGAAAACACTGTAATCATGAATTTGGCAACATATTTTTGGTAATTTTGGCAGTTTTATTCAGAATGGTTTATATATTTCCATTTATCTTATATTAGGTCAAGGAAGATTTTTTTTTACAGCTATCTTTATTAATTATGGGAACGGAAATCGAGAGTTTTCCCCACTTCTGATATTCGTCCTTCTGTGACAGGATATCATTTTTATTCGATGAATAAATTACAGTATTTCACGGGTAAAAATGTAATAAAAAGTCGTATTAATAGCTAGTATTTACTCCAATAGACAGTAAACAGCAAGAAATTAATACATACTCGGTAATATACAGAAATGTACAGATTAATTGGATCGAGTTTCCTGTCGGGAAGATGGGATTTGCTTATTTTGTCGCTTAAATACATTTATATCAACATTATCATTTAAAAATATCAAAAAATATAAATGTACATACATTTACCTTTACCGCCTGTTTTATGGGCAGCGTAAAGGGCAAAAATTACCATAATGAGAAAACACACAATTATTTTAATTTCAATGACCATAAAAACTTAACAAACGATATGATATACAATGCATAATCAACAGACCCAAATGAACCCTAATGACGTTTTGACATGAAGATATCTGAAATACAGAGGGCGGACCTTTTCTGATAACTGTGTTTTAAGGTCCGCCCTGTCCCTTTATCTAGTTTTTAAGCTACGAAAATAACCCCTGTCCAAAAATTTCTCTGTGTTTTAAGGTCCGCCCTTTCTCTTTAGTTTTTTTTAATCTACGAAAATAAACTATGTCCAAAAATTTCCCTTTATGACATAAAGATATCTGAAATACAGAGGGTGGACTTTTTTTGATAATTGTGTTTTAAGGTCCGCCCTGTTTCTTTCTGTTGTTTGTTAAGCTACGAAAATAAACCCTGTCCCAAAATATCCATTTTTGACATAAAGATATCTGAAATACCGAGGGCGGAACTTTTCTGATAACTGCATTTTAAGGTCCACCCTGTCCCTTTCTTTACATGTAGTTTTTAAGCTACGAAAATAAGCCCTGTTACAAATTTCCTGTAATAACATAACGATATCTGAAATACAAAGGGTTGAAACTGTGATTTAAGGTCCGCCCTTTCTCTTTTTCTAGTTTTTAAAGCTACGAAAATAAACTCTGTCAAAAATTTCCCATTATGACATGAAGATATCTGAAATACAGAGGGCGAACCTTTTTTGATAACTGTGTTTTAAGGTCCGCCCTGTCTGCCGGCAAATTTGTCATAAAGATACTAGTATCTGAAATACAGAGGACGGACCTTTTTGGATAACTACGTTCTAAGGTCCGTCCTGTCTCTTTCTCGATTTTTTTAAGCTAAGAAAATAAACCCTGTCCAAAAATTTCACATTATGACATGAAGATATCTGAAATACAGAGGGCGGACCTTTTCTGATAACTGTCTTTTAAGGTCCGCCCTGTCTCTTTCTATAATTTTTAAGCTAAGAAAATAAACCCTTTCCAAAATTTTCAATGTATGACATAACGATATCTGAAATACAGAGGGTAGAACTTTTCTGATAACTGCGTTTTAAGGTTCAACCTGTCTTTTTCTCTAGTTTTCAAGCTACGAAAATAAACCCTGTCCAAAATTTCCTTTTATAGCATGATAGTTCGTTAACCGTTGTCGAAGATGACCATAATAACATCTCGTCTGTTACATTTTGTTGTGAATGCATAGATGGCCGATGAGTTCAATGTTCGCATAGAACGTCCTTCCACAAACTGGGCATGAAGGTCCTAGTGGAGTGTCAACAGTGGCTGCTCTCTCTTTACGCTTTGTGCGTTTTTGCGGTTTTACCCGGTGCTTCTTCTCTTTTTGGTACTCGTTTGCCCCTATCATCATGCTTGAGCGCCAGACACTGCGATCGAGTGCTAGGTTTTCCCATTTTGTAGGTTCTATATGGAACAGCCTCAAGGACATTTTAAATGAATCTTTGTATCTTTTTTCTGTCTACCCCTGGAACGTGTACCATTTACTAACTCGCCGTATAGGAGCTGCTTCGGGATGCGCGAGTCGTCCATTCTACGAACATCTTGGTCCATCCCAATGGAGTTGATTTGACCGTACATGGTATTGAATACGCTGTACATATTCGCCTGGTTTAGAACCTCTGTGTCTGGGATCGTGTCTTGCTATTCAATTCCCAATATTTTCCGGAGACAAACTGTGAGGAAATGATTAAGTTTCTTAGTGTGTCTCTGGTACACCGTCCAGGGTCCGCCGTTAAAAAAACATACTTAAGTCTGAGAATGCTCTCAAGTCTGAGAATTTTCTCAAATCCAAAATTCTCAGACTCAGCCACCGTCATAAAAAAGTGAAGAAAAATAAATTCCTTAAACTTTGTTTTATTCTTAAGTTCTAAGCTGAGTAATTCTCAAGACTTGAGTTGAGAATTTCTTTGAGAACTCTCAAAGTTTTATGACGGCGGACCCAGGTTTCACACGCATAAAATGGGGTTGTCAGTACAACTGCTCTGTACACACTAAGCTTTAATTTGTTGTTGTGGTAATGCCTCGTCGGTCCCATACTGCTTTGTTTAGGCAACCAAAGGCAGAACGTGCTTAAGCTATGCGTGAGTTAACTTCATCGTCAATATGGACATTTCTGGATACTGTGCAACCAAGATATGTAAACTTTTCCACAGGTTTGAGGCACTCAGATTTGATGTTAGGCTCAGTATAAGAGAGGTTTGGTGCCGGTTGGAACATGACTTCAGTTTTCTTAGTGCTAATTGTCAATCCAAAGTTGTCACAAGCATCCGAAAACCTGTTCAGGTTTGTTTGCATGTCAACCTCTGTTGATGCATTTAGGGCGCAATCGTCTGCAAATAAGAAGTCTCTCAGCCTTTCACTATGGACCTTAGTTTTCGCTCTCAGACGTTGCAGATTGAAGACTCCCCCATCCGTGGGGTATTTGATGTCAATGCCTGGATCATTTTCCGAGAAAGCATCTGTCAGCATAGCTGTGAACATCAAGCTGAACAACGTAGGGACAAGAACACAGTCTTGCTTGACACCATTTATGACCTCAAAAAGAAGCAGATTGGTTTCCATCATCAAGAACGTGGGCCTGCATGCCATCATGAAATTGACGCACCATGTTGATGAATCTTGGTGGACAACCAAATTTCTCTATTATTAGCCATAAACCAGTTCTGTTGACGGTATCAAAAGCTTTTGAGAGGTCTTCGAACGTTGTGTATAGGCTGGTATTTTGTTCCTGGCATTTTTCCTGCAGTTGTTTGGCAGCAAAAATCATGCCCACTGTTCCAAGGCCTGAACGGAACCCACATTGACTCTCCGGTAGCCCATTTTCAAGATGGCGAAGAAGTCTGAAATATACGTGCAAAGATCTTTCCAGCAATGGAGAGGAGTGAGATTCCTCTATGGTTATTAGAGGAATTTATATCGCCTTTACACTTGTAGAGGTGGACTATTGAGGTATCTTTAAGGTCCTGAGGTAGGGTTTCATTTTCCCACATTGCCTGAAAAGTTTGCTCAAATTCTGAGTCATCAGTGGTCCGGCAGATTTATAAATCTCGGCTGGAATAGCGTCGGCTCCGGGAGCTTTGCCTGTTGACATTTGCTTTATTGCTTTCAGAGACTCAGTGGCAGATGGAGGGTCGTAAAGTGCAGTGTTGATTGGGATCTGAGGTAGACGATTTATGGCATCGTTGCTGACTGAAGATGGCCTGTTTAGGACCGAGCTGAAATGCTCTGCCCACCTGTCTAGAATACCATGCTTGTCAGTAATGAGTTTCGTTCCATCAACTGAGAGCAGTGGTGCTGTACCAGCAGGTTGAGGTCCATACAGCATTCTTATGGCTTGATAAAAGCATTTGGAGTCGTGGATGTCAGCATAACCCTGAGTTTCTTCGGCCTTTTGGCTAAGCCAATCGTCTTTCTTATGCCTTAGTTCAGTCTGCACACTCTGCTTCATTTGGTGAAGAGCAGCTGTATTGGCCGGGGTCTTATTAGAAATGTTTTGCCTCAGAAGTCTGTTCTTTTCTTCAAGCAGTTTTCAATGGCCTTTTGTTTTCATCAAACCAATCCTGATGTGCATGCATTTAAGGATGTACAACACACCTACCCCAAAATATTCCTGTCGTTTAATTTTCGTTATTTTTGTATATTTAGTACATGACTATATCTACTGCATGAATGCATATTTTGGACAAAATCGTTCGAGTGGTTTTTGGACAGGAACTTCCGAAAGTTACCCCCCTTTAGTCGTTTACAAGGAGAGAAATTTTTTAATCAATGAACTACTTAAACCTTGATTTTTGAAAAAACCAGGGTAGATATAAATGTCAAATTTCATTGACTTATTCCTTTCACCATTTAACACAAAAACATAGTCATCTTTTTGATATACATATCATCAAAATAATTTTTAAAGACCTTAAACTGAAAAACTATGAATTTTCTAAGCCTTGAAAATTGCGTATTTTTCAAATTCAATTTTTTTTGGTGAAAAAAACCTGTCGTTTAATTTTGGTAAAAAACTTTCTTTAGGTAGCTGGTAGTAAAAATAATCTTCATATTTTTTTGTATAATTTTTGTACGACCAGTTTTGATTTAATAGCGGAAAATTACCCCCTCCCCTTTCTCAATAAGTCACGTTCCCGCGCGTCTTTCAGACGGGGGTCGATCACTTTGTTATATGAATCTACAAACACACATTTAAAAAAAATTAAATTAGAATAATGCTTTTGCTTGAAAAATATATTAACTTACAAATTTAAAAGTTCTCATCTGTAAAGCGTATTTAAATGTAGATTTTTAGGCAATTTTTGAATACCCCTATCACCCCCACCCCTTCCTTTTTGCGTCGCAGACCATTAGCGTTTGACGAAACGTCCTTTACAGTGCAAATATACTGGTATTTCGTCAAGAATCCCGGAGGTACGCATTAGTTTTTAAATTCATGAATGCAGAATAAATATTGACTACTCTTTTTATATGCATCAGGAAAAAATTACTGAAAGATTTTAGTGTTTAGTCCATATATGTATGCGTTATGCAATCCATATCACATGAAACCTGGATACGAATTCAAGTTTTGTTGAACTTCAATATGTTGATTTTTAATTTTATTTCTTTAATTTTATTCATTAAAAATGGTGTATGATCAACTCACCTGTGATATAAATGGAATAATTGTAGTTTCTTTCGTGACATTATTTCAAACGAGACAGTATGTGGCCGTGGGGATACATCGACATTTGCATTAGATGTACATACACCCTTAATGATATTGTACGCATTTCTTTCAATGTCACCGCTTCTTAAGTTAAAATGAAAATTCCGTATTCGTCCACATTAACTTCAAAATATCAAACATTAAACTCTTCATCTATTTTAATTTATATCAAATCGCACATTGATATTTTTTAAAATCTTATAGGCTACGTTTTGTTTTGATTCGAGGAAATGCGAACCGACATTGCTGACATAAAGTCAAAGTTACGATTTGCTGCAATAGGATATTCATAAATGAAGTTAATTTCAGTACAAGTGAACAATTCTTTTCAATTCTATACTTACATTGTGTATATGAGGTCTATTAGTATTCAATTCTCGGATTTATCAGGTCTTGCTGTAAATGTATCTGATTCTGTGGAAAACCGTGAATAAAGGGGAGGAAAATAAACATCTCCTACATTTTCAGAGTTGTTCCTCTTTGATCAGTAAGGGTCTGAGAACAACATCGATTTTACATTGTAAAAAAAGTTTTTTGTTTATTTATTGTTGTTTTATTTAATTAAAGAAGAAAAACAATACATGTATTTATATCGTGTATGCACAAATTGTAATGAAGATCATTAATCGGAATGTTATATAGCCAATTGTACATAATGAGAATTTCGGCAATGTAAAATAAAATTTTCAGAATAAAAAAAAATGCTGCGCTTTGATAAAAAATACAATTTATTGTATATGAAATGAAATGAAATAAACATTAAGGGATGGTATTCATGTCTTGCTTTTTACGGAGTTTAATCGGGTTAATTAAAAAAATACTTATTGATTGAGTATGGTACACTTATGGTACACAGCTAAGCCCCGTATCCCAATTTTCTTTCATGATTGATATACATCGGGATCGTTTTACTCGTCGTTTTGACGCTTTATTTTTGACGTTAAATTTGACCTCACGTCAAACATTCAATTGAAATCGCAAGAGTTATCTCCCCCAGTGTGTTGTACGTCTTTAAGGGGGGGCCTATGTCGTTCTACGTCAAAGCAGCGGTATGTGACGTCACAATAGCGACGTTTGTTTTTTACCTGTTCACTTTTGCAACTGTAATATACTAGGCAAAACATTGTTATTAATCAATAACGTACGAAATTTACAAAAAGAAAATTTATTCATAATTAATAACAGTTTTATTTGTTTTATGGAGTTTGTTAATATTAGAATTCTCTTCCTTAGGTTGATAATTCATAGCAATTTCAGTTGTGAAGAAATACTTCGATGATATGCTGATATACAAGTGCAAAAAATTAAGCAAAGAAAGCGGCTTAAGAAATATGTTTATTTTTAAATTTACCATTAATTGTATTTTCTGGATAAAACTCAGAAAAAAATTAAGAAATGTACTTGTACTTATATTTGCATATTGATTTATAGTACATGTAGATTTTATTGTATAAAATAATTCCTAGTTGTTGTTGACGAAGAAATGGGGGGGGGGGGGGCAGAATGATTAGAATGAAGAAGAAAAGAATTAACCTGTTTAAATTGTTTCTAATCAAAACAAAATAATTGTTTTTCGCAAAATAGTTTTATATTCAGATGTTTGTCAGTGCTTATTTACCTTTTTTAGTGCAGAAAGGTCAATATTTATGACACAAGAGTACGAAAATAAAAGAAAACGTCATATTTCTCGTTCATTTTATCATAAAGGTATACTTTTTTCTTTGTCAAAATAAAGAGATGAATAAGTTCTTTCAAACAATATGAATTACCACATTTTCACACAAAGACTTTTAAAGATATTACCTGTTATGCATGTCGGAATTGTAAAAAAAAAATACGACAAGAAAAACGGGGTGATACATACATTGCGCTCCTTTATAATTTTTCATGCGAGATAAATTACATTGAATTTGCCTTCATTTTAAAGATATAAGTCATATAAATTAAATACCTGTTGATATCGAATGTGATTTGACATTTTTGGTTCTTTTTAGCGCATATTTGAAGTAGAACAATAATGTTGAACATAATCTATTTTTAGCATTTTACACTATTTTTGCACGTGCTCCTGTGTAAAAATAAGCATATAAAGGTATTGTTTTTAATACATAAAAATTAAGAGCAAGTGGTCAGGAAAGAAATGTCAAAGTTTTAAAAATTTATACAGAGACTTTTCGGACGTAGGTCCCCCCTTGAGGACCTAGTGTGTCGACACATACAGAGTGTACAGTGTTCCTAAATTCTGCTCAATGTTGCCAAAGTACAAAGGCAAAGACCCAAGTTTTTCGTCCAAAGGTCTTCGACTTGCTGCTTGATATCATCATTGTGCAATTTCCAAGTGTTTAGTCTCTTGGGTAGTTTCCTTCCTTGTGGTCGCCTAGGTGGTTGAATATGGAAACTGAATCTACATATGATAAGGCGGCGGTCTGTCCAGCAGTCTGCACCATACATCGACTTTGTTACTTGCACGTCATTTCTGTCTCCTGTTTTAACGATTGCATAGTCAATGAGGTGCCAGTGTTTTGAGCGAGGATGCATCCAGGTGTTTTTGTTTCTTGTTGGCATCTTGAAGAGGGTATCTTGATACTGAGGCTGTGTTGGGTACACAATCTGAGGAGAAGCAGACTATTGCTGTTACATGAATCAACGCCGTGCTTTCCAGTGACGTCACCCAGGATTCTGCATCTGATCCAACCCTGGCATTGAAGTCGCCAAGAACCACAAGTTTGTCTTGTCTGGATGTGGAGGATATGATACTGTCAAGGAACTTGTCCTTGATATCATCAGGATTTGTCATGGTTGGCGCATAGCAACTGACAATTGTGGCACTTTCTCGCCCTTTAATTTCAGAGCAAGCGTCATAAGGCGATCGTTTTTCCATTTTGTTAAACTATTCAGCGTACTTATTAGATCGTTTTTAATGGCAAAGCCTACACCTGACTCACGGCGTTCATCTCTCCCACGCCCACTACAAAAGAATGTGTATCCGGCTTTTGGCTCCTTCGGTTGTCCTTCTTCAGCAAGACGAGTTTCACTTAGAGAAGCAAAGTCCGCATTGTATCTTCATAACTCCTTTGCCACAAGAGCTGTTTTTCTTATTGGTCTATTTGAGTCGCATTCGTCCAATAGCGTTCGAACGTTCCATGCTACAACTGTATTCGTATGTTTGATATTTTTTGTATTTCTTGCATTTCGACCGCATGGTGGGGGATCCCTGCCAGTCGCTGGTAAAATGACCCAGGTAGATTGAGACAGGCAATGTTTAGGGCATCTTTTCTAGTCCCTTCCCCAGGCTAAGGGGGTGAGCAGTGAATTCCTTAAGATGGTTGCTCAGTCACTCAAGATGTTGCCAGGTGCCTCTGCTGTCTCGATTAAAGAGCTAACGTCCAGTGTCTTGAGCCATCTGTGCGTAAGGTCACAACTGCACCTTCCAGTGTATCCACACCTCTTGTTTTCGTCATTTGCCAATCGCCACAGGACTTAAGGGTGTCACGAGATGAGATATGACTTGCGCTGAGACTTTGATTTAAGTGAAGCAGGGTCTGAATTCACCTTGACCTAGTGGCAAGACGTTGTCAAGACGGCTAGAGATGAATACAGATGCAGAAGTTGCCGGAGTCTTGCCACATGTGCACAAGAGATCGACTACGGGACTTCACTCCGAGTTTCCTGACCACAACCGAGTTCCACGTTTCCATAGTGGCACACTTGATCACATAATTTGAGCAGAAGGGTTTTATAACAGAAATATATATATCTGAAATACAGTGGGAGGAACTTTTCTGATAACTGCGTTTTAAGGTCTGTCCTGTCTTTCTCTAGTATTTTAAGCTTCGAAAATAAACCCTGTCCCAAAGTTTCCCTCTTTGACATAAAGATATCTGAAATACAGAGGGCGAACCTTTTTTGATAATTGCATTTAAGGTCCATCCTGTCCATCTCTCTTCAAATGTATATGTAGTGTAACTTTTAAATCTATAATTTTGCAACATATTTCTGTCGCAAACAACATTTTGAAAAGAATGTCCTATATTTGTATTCATTTTCAAATATATGAATTTATTTTTTTTATTGTTGAGAAACGAAACATAAAAATGCTTTGGAATTTTTCATCATTTTCCCACATTGCCTGAAAAGTTTGCTCAAATTCTGAGTCATCAGTGGTCCGGCAGATTTATAAATCTCGGCTGGAATAGCGTCGGCTCCGGGAGCTTTGCCTGTTGACATTTGCTTTATTGCTTTCAGAGACTCAGTGGCAGATGGAGGGTCGTAAAGTGCAGTGTTGATTGGGATCTGAGGTAGACGATTTATGGCATCGTTGCTGACTGAAGATGGCCTGTTTAGGACCGAGCTGAAATGCTCTGCCCACCTGTCTAGAATACCATGCTTGTCAGTAATGAGTTTCGTTCCATCAACTGAGAGCAGTGGTGCTGTACCAGCAGGTTGAGGTCCATACAGCATTCTTATGGCTTGATAAAAGCATTTGGAGTCGTGGATGTCAGCATAACCCTGAGTTTCTTCGGCCTTTTGGCTAAGCCAATCGTCTTTCTTATGCCTTAGTTCAGTCTGCACACTCTGCTTCATTTGGTGAAGAGCAGCTGTATTGGCCGGGGTCTTATTAGAAATGTTTTGCCTCAGAAGTCTGTTCTTTTCTTCAAGCAGTTTTCAATGGCCTTGTTGTTTTCATCAAACCAATCCTGATGTGCATGCATTTAAGGATGTACAACACACCTACCCCAAAATATTCCTGTCGTTTAATTTTCGTTATTTTTGTATATTTATTACATGACTATAGCTACTGCTTGTATGCACATTTTGGACAAAATCGTTCGAGTGGTTTTCAGACAGGAACTTCCAAAAGTTATCCCCCTTAAGTTCTTTAAATGGAGAAAATATTTTTCATCAACGAACTACTTAAACCTTGATTTTTAAAAAATACAGGTTAGATATAAATGTCAAATTTCATTGACTTATTTCTTTAACCAATTCACACAAAAACATATTCATATTTTTGATACATATCATCAAAACAATTTTTAAAGACCTTAAACTGAAAAACTATGAATTTTCTAAGCCTTGAAAATTGCGTATTTTTCAAATTCAATTTTTTTTGGTGAAAAAAACCTGTCGTTTAATTTTGGTAAAAAACTTTCTTTAGGTAGCTGGTAGTAAAAATAATCTTCATATTTTTTTGTATAATTTTTGTACGACCAGTTTTGATTTAATAGCGGAAAATTACCCCCTCCCCTTTCTCAATAAATCACGTTCCCGCGCGTCTTTCAGACGGGGGTCGATCACTTTGTTATATGAATCTACAAACACACATTTAAAAAAAATTAAATTAGAATAATGCTTTTGCTTGAAAAATATATTAACTTACAAATTTAAAAGTTCTCATCTGTAAAGCGTATTTAAATGTAGATTTTTAGGCAATTTTTGAATACCCCTATCACCCCCACCCCTTCCTTTTTGCGTCGCAGACCATTAGCGTTTGACGAAACGTCCTTTACAGTGCAAATATACTGGTATTTCGTCAAGAATCCAGGAGGTACGCATTAGTTTTTAAATTCATGAATGCAGAATAAATATTGACTACTCTTTTTATATGCATCAGGAAAAAATTACTGAAAGATTTTAGTGTTTAGTCCATATATGTATGCGTTATGCAATCCATATCACATGAAACCTGGATACGAATTCAAGTTTTGTTGAACTTCAATATGTTGATTTTTAATTTTATTTCTTTAATTTTATTCATTAAAAATGGTGTATGATCAACTCACCTGTGATATAAATGGAATAATTGTAGTTTCTTTCGTGTCATTATTTCAAACGAGACAGTATGTGGCCGTGGGGATACATCGACATTTGCATTAGATGTACATACACCCTTAATGATATTGTACGCATTTCTTTCAATGTCACCGCTTCTTAAGTTAAAATGAAAATTCCGTATTCGTCCACATTAACTTCAAAATATCAAACATTAAACTCTTCATCTATTTTAATTTATATCAAATCGCACATTGATATTTTTTAAAATCTTATAGGCTACGTTTTGTTTTGATTCGAGGAAATGCGAACCGACATTGCTGACATAAAGTCAAAGTTACGATTTGCTGCAATAGGATATTCATAAATGAAGTTAATTTCAGTACAAGTGAACAATTCTTTTCAATTCTATACTTACATTGTGTATATGAGGTCTATTAGTATTCAATTCTCGGATTTATCAGGTCTTGCTGTAAATGTATCTGATTCTGTGGAAAACCGTGAATAAAGGGGAGGAAAATAAACATCTCCTACATTTTCAGAGTTGTTCCTCTTTGATCAGTAAGGGTCTGAGAACAACATCGATTTTACATTGTAAAAAAAGTTTTTTGTTTATTTATTGTTGTTTTATTTAATTAAAGAAGAAAAACAATACATGTATTTATATCGTGTATGCACAAATTGTAATGAAGATCATTAATCGGAATGTTATATAGCCAATTGTACATAATGAGAATTTCGGCAATGTAAAATAAAATTTTCAGAATAAAAAAAAAAATGCTGCGCTTTGATAAAAAATACAATTTATTGTATATGAAATGAAATGAAATAAACATTAAGGGATGGTATTCATGTCTTGCTTTTTACGGAGTTTAATCGGGTTAATTAAAAAAATACTTATTGATTGAGTATGGTACACTTATGGTACACAGCTAAGCCCCGTATCCCAATTTTCTTTCATGATTGATATACATCGGGATCGTTTTACTCGTCGTTTTGACGCTTTATTTTTGACGTTAAATTTGACCTCACGTCAAACATTCAATTGAAATCGCAAGAGTTATCTCCCCCAGTGTGTTGTACGTCTTTAAGGGGGGGCCTATGTCGTTCTACGTCAAAGCAGCGGTATGTGACGTCACAATAGCGACGTTTGTTTTTTACCTGTTCACTTTTGCAACTGTAATATACTAGGCATAACATTGTTATTAATCAATAACGTACGAAATTTACAAAAAGAAAATTTATTCGTCATTAATAACAGTTTTATTTGTTTTATGGAGTTTGTTAATATTAGAATTCTCTTCCTTAGGTTGATAATTCATAGCAATTTCAGTTGTGAAGAAATACTTCGATGATATGCTGATATACAAGTGCAAAAAATTAAGCAAAGAAAGCGGCTTAAGAAATATGTTTATTTTTAAATTTACCATTAATTGTATTTTCTGGATAAAACTCAGAAAAAAATTAAGAAATGTACTTGTACTTATATTTGCATATTGATTTATAGTACATGTAGATTTTATTGTATAAAATAATTCCTAGTTGTTGTTGACGAAGAAATGGGGGGGGGGGGCAGAATGATTAGAATGAAGAAGAAAAGAATTAACCTGTTTAAATTGTTTCTAATCAAAACAAAATAATTGTTTTTCGCAAAATAGTTTTATATTCAGATGTTTGTCAGTGCTTATTTACCTTTTTTAGTGCAGAAAGGTCAATATTTATGACACAAGAGTACGAAAATAAAAGAAAACGTCATATTTCTCGTTCATTTTATCATAAAGGTATACTTTTTTCTTTGTCAAAATAAAGAGATGAATAAGTTCTGTCAAACAATATGAATTACCACATTTTCTCACAAAGACTTTTAAAGATATTACCTGTTATGCATGTCGGAATCGTAAAAAAAAAATACGACAAGAAAAACAGGGTGATACTTACATTGCGCTCCTTTATAATTTTTCATGCGAGATAAATTACATTGAATTTGCCTTCATTTTAAAGATATAAGTCATATAAATTAAATACCTGTTGATATCGAATGTGATTTGACATTTTTGGTTCTTTTTAGCGCATATTTGAAGTAGAACAATAATGTTGAACATAATCTATTTTTAGCATTTTACACTATTTTTGCACGTGCTCCTGTGTAAAAATAAGCATATAAAGGTATTGTTTTTAATACATAAAAATTAAGAGCAAGTGGTCAGGAAAGAAATGTCAAAGTTTTAAAAATTTATACAGAGACTTTTCGGACGTAGGTCCCCCCTTGAGGACCTAGTGTGTCGACACATACAGAGTGTACAGTGTTCCTAAATTCTGCTCAATGTTGCCAAAGTACAAAGGCAAAGACCCAAGTTTTTCGTCCAAAGGTCTTCGACTTGCTGCTTGATATCATCATTGCGCAATTTCCAAGTGTTTAGTCTCTTGGGTAGTTTCCTTCCTTGTGGTCGCCTAGGTGGTTGAATATGGAAACTGAATCTACATATGATAAGGCGGCGGTCTGTCCAGCAGTCTGCACCATACATCGACTTTGTTACTTGCACGTCATTTCTGTCTCCTGTTTTAACGATTTGGTGGCCCTGGAAATGCTTAGGTAGCTGAGTGACAGTGGCGAAAGGCGAGTCTCCGGCGCCTTGAAATAACTGGAACTTGTGACCTAAGGGAAGGAAAACCCTGACAGAAAACCACTGGTCCTCCGAGTCCAGGGGGTTTTGCTCAGGGTCAGCAACCCTGACATATAAAAAATCAGCAGCTACAGAAACCAAAGCCGAGGATAATTGTACCAGGGGAAGGATTGAAACTATTCAGGTAACTGAACACATGAAGGATGGCAGTCAAACCCAGCAGGAAGCTGACACCCAGATAGTGAACATCCTTCACCCTAAAGAAGTATGTAGAGTTGGTTGCTGGAATGTCCGCACCCTCTACCAGACAGGAAAATTGGCCCAAGTCTTAAAAGAAATAGAAAGGTATAACATCCAAATGCTAGGTATATGTGAAACCAGATGGACAGGAAACGGGATTCGCAATCTTGCCACTGGTCATCAGATACTGTACTCAGGAAGAAACGACGAACAGCACAGCAGTGGAGTAGGCTTAATACTCAGTAGGAAACTAGGAAAGTGCATGTTAGGTTGGAAACCATACAATGACAGACTTCTTTCTGCAAGATTCCATTCAAAATATGCTAAACTGACGGTTGTAGTCTGCTACTCGCCAACAGAAGACAAAGAAGAAGAAGAAAAGGATTCTTTCTATGACGAACTGCAGAGAGCTGTGGAGGAAACACCAGTTCACGATGTACTCATCATACTTGGTGATCTGAATGCGAAAATTGGTACCAACAACGAAGGAAAAGAATCCATTATGGGAAAACATGGATGTGGTGTGATTAACAACAATGGTAGTAGACTAGTAGATTTCTGCCTAGAAAATAAGTTAGTTATTGGAGGCACCATCTTCCAGCACAAGAACATCCATAAACTAACATGGACTTCACCAGATGGTCACACACAGAACCAAATTGACCATGTACTGATTAATAAAAGGTGGAGAGGTACACTGCAGGATGTAAGAGCATTGAGAGGGGCTGATGTAGGAAGTGACCACACTCTTGTCCTAGTAAAGCTGAAATTGAAATTGAGAAAGATAAAGAAAGGGGAACAACGGTCACCTCAAGTGGATGTGAACAAACTCAAAGATCCTGCACTCATGAAATCATTTCAGCTGGAGGTTAAAAACCGATTTAACATCCTAAAAGATGAACAAGAACTCAGTATTGAACAATTTAACACCACACTTGTTGAAGCGGGAAAGAAAACACTGGGGTTGAAAAGGAAGAAGAAGGAAGAATGGATATCATCTAAGACCTGGGAAATGGTGGAACTAAGACGCAAAACAAAGAAGAAAATATTAACAGCCAAGTCAGCTAGGTTAAAAGATCAGCTAAAAGAAACATACACAATACAAGACAAGGAAGTTAAGAAAAGTGCACGAAAGGACAAGAAGGATTACATTGACAAGCTTGCGCAAGATGCAGAAAATGCTGCCTCTAAACAAGACATGGGGACATTATACCAAATTACAAAAACTCTGAGTGGTGGTTTTAAAAGCACAGATACACCAGTGCGAAAACAAGATGGAGTATTGGCCTCAAGTATAGAAGAAGAGCTTACCTGTTGGAAAGAGCATTTTGAAAGGGTATTAAACCAGGAATGTCCATCAACAGAACATGCTGAAATTATTGAAAGTATGGACACTTTGGACATCGATACCAACACACCAACAATTGAGGAAGTAAAACATGCCATCAAACTTCTCAAGAATGGGAAAGCCCCAGGGATCGATCAAGTACATGCAGAAATGTTAAAAGCTGAGGAAGTAATAACACCCAGACTTCTCACAGATATCCTGCAAACTATTTGGCAGACAGAAACAGCACCAGATGATTGGAAGGTTGGTCTCATAGTAAAGCTGCCCAAGAAAGGTGACCTAGCGGACACAAATAATTGGAGAGGGATTATGTTGTTGTCAGTTACCAGCAAAGTCTTAAGCAGAGTCATCTTAAATAGAATGGCCTCAGTGGTAGACCCATACCTTCGTAAAGAGCAAGCTGGATTTAGAAAAGGAAAATCATGCACAGACCAGATATTTTCCTTGAGGCAAATCTTAGAACAAAGCAATGAATGGAATGCTACGTTGTATGCCAACTTCATTGACTTTGCCAAAGCATTTGACAGTATACACCGTCCTGCTTTATGGATGATCCTCAAACATTACGGCATCCCTAATAAGATCATATCCATCATTCAGATGCTATACAAGGACTTCCAGGCAAAGGTCATCTGCGGAACTGAACTAACAGACAGCTTCCCAATCCAAACCGGGGTACGACAGGGATGTCTGCTTTCACCATTGCTGTTTAGTTTCTGCATAGACTGGGTTATGAAAATCACTACCAGTCAGACCAGTCGAGGAATATCCTGGACATTTCAACAGTCACTAGAAGATCTTGACTTTGCAGATGATATCGCTTTACTATCACAGCGTTACAAAGATATTCAAAGTAAAACTGATGACCTGGTCAAGTATGGCAGACAAATTGGACTTAAGATAAATGTAAACAAAACAAAGTTAATGAGGATAAATACAAAGATAGATAAAGAAGTCACAGCAAACAACGACAGAATAGAAGAAGTAGACAATTTTACATACCTTGGCAGTAAGATCACAGCCAATGGAGATTCCACCATGGACGTAGATAATAGAATTTCAAAAGCCCGTGCCATCTTTGCCAACCTACGGAACATCTGGAAATCCTCAATTATCAGATCCAAAACCAAACTAAGGATATTTAAAACAAATGTCATCGGAGTCCTCCTCTATGGATCTGAGTCATGGAAGGTGACAAAGAACATCTCGCAAAAACTGGATACCTTTCAAACTAGATGTCTCCGTAGAATACTGAAGATATTCTGGCCAAACAAGATCACCAACGAGAAGCTGTATGAAAGAACATGCACAGCTGCTATATCTGACCAGATTAAAGAAAGACGCTGGAAATGGATTGGCCATGTGATGAGGATGAAACCATCAGAGATACCAAGGGTGGCCCTAAGATGGACTCCACCAGGAAAGAGAAACAGAGGGCGACCAAAGGAGACATGGCGACGATCGGTTGAAAAGGAAATGAACGATCAAGGGTGGACTTGGGGCACTGTACAGACAATGGCAGCAGACAGACAGAGATGGAGGTCCTCGGTGCAGGCCTTATGTGCTCCAAGCACGAAGAGGACTAAGTAAGTAAGTAAGTAATCTATTTTTAGCATTTTACACTATTTTTGCACGTGCTCCTGTGTAAAAATAAGCATATAAAGGTATTGTTTTTAATACATAAAAATTAAGAGCAAGTGGTCAGGAAAGAAATGTCAAAGTTTTAAAAATTTATACAGAGACTTTTCGGACGTAGGTCCCCCCTTGAGGACCTAGTGTGTCGACACATACAGAGTGTACAGTGTTCCTAAATTCTGCTCAATGTTGCCAAAGTACAAAGGCAAAGACCCAAGTTTTTCGTCCAAAGGTCTTCGACTTGCTGCTTGATATCATCATTGTGCAATTTCCAAGTGTTTAGTCTCTTGGGTAGTTTCCTTCCTTGTGGTCGCCTAGGTGGTTGAATATGGAAACTGAATCTACATATGATAAGGCGGCGGTCTGTCCAGCAGTCTGCACCATACATCGACTTTGTTACTTGCACGTCATTTCTGTCTCCTGTTTTAACGATTGCATAGTCAATGAGGTGCCAGTGTTTTGAGCGAGGATGCATCCAGGTGTTTTTGTTTCTTGTTGGCATCTTGAAGAGGGTATCTTGATACTGAGGCTGTGTTGGGTACACAATCTGAGGAGAAGCAGACTATTGCTGTTACATGAATCAACGCCGTGCTTTCCAATGACGTCACCCAGGATTCTGCATCTGATCCAACCCTGGCATTGAAGTCGCCAAGAACCACAAGTTTGTCTTGTCTGGATGTGGAGGATATGATACTGTCAAGGAACTTGTCCTTGATATCATCAGGATTTGTCATGGTTGGCGCATAGCAACTGACAATTGTGGCACTTTCTCGCCCTTTAATTTCAGAGCAAGCGTCATAAGGCGATCGTTTTTCCATTTTGTTAAACTATTCAGCGTACTTATTAGATCGTTTTTAATGGCAAAGCCAACTCCTGACTCACGGCGTTCATCTCTCCCACGCCCACTGCAAAAGAATGTGTATCCGGCTTTTGGCTCCTTCGGTTGTCCTTCTTCAGCAAGACGAGTTTCACTTAGAGAAGCAAAGTCCGCATTGTATCTTCATAACTCCTTTGCCACAAGAGCTGTTTTTCTTATTGGTCTATTTGAGTCGCATTCGTCCAATAGCGTTCGAACGTTCCATGCTACAACTGTATTCGTATGTTTGATATTTTTTGTATTTCTTGCATTTCGACCGCATGGTGGGGGATCCCTGCCAGTCGCTGGTAAAATGACCCAGGTAGATTGAGACAGGCAATGTTTAGGGCATCTTTTCTAGTCCCTTCCCCAGGCTAAGGGGGTGAGCAGTGAATTCCTTAAGATGGTTGCTCAGTCACTCAAGATGTTGCCAGGTGCCTCTGCTGTCTCGATTAAAGAGCTAAAGTCCAGTGTCTTGAGCCATCTGTGCGTAAGGTCACAACTGCACCTTCCAGTGTATCCACACCTCTTGTTTTCGTCATTTGCCAATCGCCACAGGACTTAAGGGTGTCACGAGATGAGATATGACTTGCGCTGAGACTTTGATTTAAGTGAAGCAGGGTCTGAATTCACCTTGACCTAGTGGCAAGACGTTGTCAAGACGGCTAGAGATGAATACAGATGCAGAAGTTGCCGGAGTCTTGCCACATGTGCACAAGAGATCGACTACGGGACTTCACTCCGAGTTTCCTGACCACAACCGAGTTCCACGTTTCCATAGTGGCACACTTGATCACATAATTTGAGCAGAAGGGTTTTATAACAGAAATATATATATCTGAAATACAGTGGGAGGAACTTTTCTGATAACTGCGTTTTAAGGTCTGTCCTGTCTTTCTCTAGTATTTTAAGCTTCGAAAATAAACCCTGTCCCAAAATTTCCCTCTTTGACATAAAGATATCTGAAATACAGAGGGCGAACCTTTTTTGATAATTGCATTTAAGGTCCATCCTGTCCATCTCTCTTCAAATGTACATGTAGTGTAACTTTTAAATCTATAATTTTGCAACATATTTCTGTCGCAAACAACATTTTGAAAAGAATGTCCTATATTTGTATTCATTTTCGAATATATGAATTTATTTTATTTATTGTTGAGAAAAGAAACATAAAAATGCTTTGGAATTTTTCATCTTTAACTAACAAAACATGACAATATACCATATAAACACAAGGCAAAAATCATCTGAAAGGAAACTCAAATATATATGTAAAACAAGAAATATGTCCATAGGACATGAATGCCCCCCAAGGCAATATTAGTAAAGCAACATGAAAAGTAGTATGTTTAAAAAATTTGATCAGAATATCTTGAATAGTGGTGCACTTGAATTAGTACAGGGTCAAAGGAAATGCCAAGGTCAAAAACTGTTGATGCAGTTGAATAGCTCTCATCAGTATGTTTCACCATATGAAGTTAAAAAAAATATCATAAATGGTTTCTTCAAATTGACTTTAACACAAATGAATATAAGTGAGGTCATGGTCAAATGAAAGGTCAAGGTAAAAATGATACACTTGAAATGCTTACCTCAATATCTATCAGCTTATGACGTTTGACACTAATTTAGGAAAATTGAGGTCAATATCAAAGGAAAGATTTAGGTAAAAAATGTTGATGCAGTTGCATATCTCTCATCAAATATGTATCAACATATGAAGTTTGATGAAAATATTTAGAAACGATGTCTTTAATTAAAACTGACTTAAACACAATTTGATAAAAGTGAGGTCAAGGTAAAAAAGGTCAAGGTCAAAATTGTTGAAGCAGTTAAATTGCCTACATCAAATTGTATTAGCATATGAAGTTTGACACTGATTTGTGAAAAGTGAGGTCAAGGTCAAAGGAGAGGTCAAGGTCAGAAATGTTGATGCAGTTGCATATCTCTCATCAAAATGCATTAACATATGAAGTTTGATAAAAATATCTAGAAATGATATCTTTAATTTAAACTGACTTAAACACAATTTGATAAAAGTGAGTTGAAAGTCAAATAAAAGGTCAAGGTCAAAATTGTTGATGCAGTTGAATTGCTTACATCAGTATGTATCATGAAGTTTGAAACTGATTTAGGAAAAGTGAGGTCAATGCCAAAGGAAATGTCAAGGTAAAAAATGTTGATGCAGTTAAATTGCTCTCATCAATATGTAACAGCAGGTTAAGGTTGATAAAAATATCTTGAATGGTATCTTTAAAACTAAGCTGAACGCTTATTTAAGATAAGTGAGTTCAAAGGTCAAAGGAAAGGTCAAGGTCAAAAACGTTCATGTAGTTGAATAGTTCTCATCTGTATTTATCAACGTGTGAAGTTTGATAACACCATCTTAAATGGTATGTTTAAGACTGAGCAAAACATTTATTTAAGAAAAGTGAGGTCAGGTCAAAGGAAAGGTCAAGGTCAAAAGTGTTGATGCAGTTGCATAGCTGCTATCAATATCTATCAACATATGAAGTTTGACGAAAATATCTTGGATAGTTTCTTTGAAACTTAGCTTTGAACAGAGCTAAACGCAAAGTGTGACAGAAGGACAAACGGAAGGACGGAAGACGGACATGACAAACACTATATGCCCCGGCCATATTCATGACGGGGCATAAAAATATCATGTTAGATTTCATTCAGATAAGAACGGCTGCTGCATGTACAAACTTTACAGCTGTGAAGGTCTCTTTCTGTGGCCCTAAATTAAACATTTATTCAGATCGTTGATGTTTTCTCCATTAATTTTATTCTTACATTGATTCGATACATTCATTTGAAGTAGTAAAAGAAACCTTTACTAGAAGAATACCTTTATGATTACCGTATGAAAGCATATGATGAACATGATGACTTCAATTTTTTGTATCCTCAACTTCCTTTATTTATTTAACAATAAAGCATTATCATTTGCATATGGAGTTTATTAGGATATCATTAAGTTAAGTGTCGACTGTTCCATAGACAGTGTGTAGTATTTCTTCAACTTGGGTGTGCACTTAATGTTCTAAGTAGATGTTTTAATGTAATACTGTTCTTGTTTTGTTTTTGTTTTGTTTTTTTTTTTGTCTTTCGAACACTTTTAATTATTATAAAGATGTTAACAGTTAGTGATTTAGCATATTAAACGCAAATTTCACATTTTTTAAAGTGTAGATTATAATGATAACATTGATTCTTGTAAAATAGCATGGCTATAAATGCAAATCATGCATGTATAAAAAGAAAGATTTATTGATTGACTGATTGATTTATAGCATTATTATATTGTTTAACATCCTTCTCGAGAATTTTTCACTCATATGGAGACGCCATTACTTGCTGGTGGAGAGCTGCAAATTTAACTTAAGTTAAAAAGTAAATTGATTCATTTGGGCGGTGAGGGATCTTTTTGTGCCAGCACCTACTACGGTCTCATCCGAAGGACCAGTCTCTATACGTCCAACAGAGGGATTTGAACCTGCTCCTTGCTTCGCGAGTGTAGAGCAGACGCTCTACTCTGCGTCACGCGGGCAACTAAAAAGAAAGATATGGCATATCAATGTCCGACATCACCCCTGGCAGAGATATTTTTAAATGGACGTATATATACCAATCGAAGTAAAAGTGACTTTACCCCTATCCATTTAGAAAACGCAGCCCCATCTGGAAAACGCGTACTACTTCGAATGTCATAGGTCTGAAGCTTTAAAAGTCAATGCTACACCCCCATCAACCCATCCCCCTCACCCCCCCCCTCCCAACTACTGCCACCACGAAATTGGTTTTTCACGTTTGAGAAATGAGTTAACGTTTTCATTGCTTGTTAAGAAATTTCTGGATATGAAATGTTTTTGAGTACGTGATCCCTCCCCACCTTGGGAAGAAATTCTTGGATCCACCTCTGATCAGTGAAATTCAATTAAATCTGTCACACATAATTTTTATTTCGTGGCCACGAATTTTATTTCGTTCCCACGAATTTTTATTTCGTGGCCACGAATTAATAAAAAAAATTCTCATACCATGTCCTATACCAGCCACCGTAGTGATGAATTAACAGCACTACACCACCAAATCACTGCCCACTTAGAAAAAATCGAATCTTACCACTTCACAGACCAGGAAATTTTTGAGATATTTTAATGGTATTTTTAGAGGCGATCTTCGCGGAAGATTTTGAACCTTTAACTAAAGCTTTGCCTTGTTGGATTAATATTTAACACCATTTGCACAAATACTACGTTTACTACGTTTTTACATAAATATTGATTTGAATTCCATATCAATAGAATAACAACAACAACAAAAACACCATAACACAGAAAACTCTATTCTAATTCTGACAAGTAGAATTGTTGAGTCTTAATTTTGTCAACAAAAAAATAATAATAACCCGCTATCGTATTACAAGTGTGTGTAATAAGAATGTTTGAACACAGCTTTTTTCCAAACGACCACTGTCATGGTAAAAAAAAACTGTCTTGAAGAGTTCCATTTATTTATTTTTTTTTTTAAAGAAACTGTTAATGATGCCGTAAAGCCTAAATTTAATTAATCGTAGGAATGTCGCATCTTTTTATTATTTCAAATGTTTGGGTTCTTAAGAAAAGTCGAACAATACTAGTATATGTTGTTTAGCGTATTTGGGAAGTTGTGTAAATTCTACTCTGAATTCTCAATATCTCCAAAGAAGTTTTGAAAAAATTAGAATTACATACTGATCAAATAAAATGAACTCATGTAGTTTCAATCCACTGATCTCCTAATGAGTCCATGTTTCACAACTTATTCAATACTCGAGAGATTGCATTAAAATCTCTCGAGGGATGATACCACTTTATGGAGGATTTTAATTCTCATTTCTTCTATGATGAGAAAGGTGAAGATAACGAACTTTGATCATTCTTTAAAAAAATCCTTATTATAATAGAATGTAGAAACCTGTGAAGAAGTCATAACCATGGAACCACGGTTCACTGGTCCTTTTGATCATGACAAGAAGCACACGGCGGGTGTGACCGGTCCGCAGGGGATGCTCACTCCTCAAAGGCATCAGATCCCACCTCTGATGTTTCGGGGGTCCGTGTTTGCTCTGCTCTTATTTTGTATTGTTTTATGGACTTTGAGATTGAATACTGTTTGTTATCTCCATATCCTTCTTTCACAAAAAGTCCTACGACTACGATAAAATATTCACATTATTCAACAAGTATCTAAGCTGTAATAGGACTCTAAAAATCTTAGATTTCTATTAATCTAAATATAAATTAATCTAATTAAAATATTTCAGACAATGTATGTTTGTGAAACACTATGTGCCCGGTGGCAATAAAAGAGCCTTGTCAGTGAACGCGCAAATAAAAATTCTGCTTAAATTTTAATTGCCCTTCGTCCCTCCCCAACACCATCTGTAATTACTGCCGTGTCAGCATAGTTATCTTTAAGGTAGGATTCTTCTCTGGTTTCTGACAAGATGAAACATTCAAAGCATATTTGCTTATATGTCTTACATATTGAGGTGTAAGGAATTTAAATGACTATATTTTTCTTTCCTCATCACAATTGTACAACTTTAAATAGAAATGGTAAACTGTGTTTGAAAACTAGCAGGGACTATATTTTTGGCGGAATGGTGGCGTATGAAAATATCTTCTTTTCTGCCTCTCAAAATTATAATAGAACAATGAATTTAGTTATAATTTTACACAATCGAAGACTTGGAGAAATTTTCAAATATAAGTTAGATTAATAATGAGGGACTAAACTTTCAAAATATATCAAATAGATATGATTTTCCAAACAAATTATAACTTTATTAGCTTTTAAACGCTTCCTATCAAAGTGCAGATTTGAGCCAAAAATCCATAAAAAGTATTTTTTCTCTCTTAGTAAACGATCAAAACTTTTTGTTTTTGTATCATTTTGTACATTTATAATACTACTTTATTATATGTGAAAATAAGAAAAAGTTAAATATAGAAAGCATATGAAAATAACTAATATATCCTAAAAAATTAAGAAAAACAGAGCAAATTCGGATTAACCAATATCCAGTTAAGTTAAATTATTTATGTAAATTCGGTAATATCATGCTATAGACCCGATATAGTACTATGTTTTTATGCAAAAAGAACAAGCATTAAACTTTTGAAATAAAAGTAGGTATCACATGATTGGCAACATTTATTTTTTATTCTTAATGTCAAGGAGAAAGATAATGACCTTGACCTGACCTTGCCTCTAATATAAAACGGTCAAATTTAATTCCACTGATACTATCACTTACTGATGTTGTCTTCTTGATTCTGTGAAAATTTCATTAATTTTTAAATATTAGAAATATGAGAAGAATCCTACCTTAAATGGTTGTGTATGATACAATCATGTTATTTTAGAATAGTTGTTCACTTTTATGTTTATTTTGTCAAAATATGTAAGATTGTGGTGTCTGCGAATTTTGTACCCGACCTTTGATATCTATTGCAACAAAATTGATTATATCTTTCAATTGTTCAATTTTTCTGATTCTGCATTATCAGGCACGTAGCACGGGGGGCCTGCCCCTCCCACTTCTTTCCCCAACATTACCTTTGCTATAGAAAATGTCCATTGAAAAGATGGTTCCCCCCCCCCCCACTTTTTACAACAGTATATAGCTAGCAAGGAAATATAGGGAAAAAATTGGAAGTTAAAGGAAGTTGGCCTTGAAAAAAGTATGATTCTGCATTATCAGGCAAGTAGCAACGGGAGGGGGGGGGTCAGGGGGGCCAGCCCCCCCCCCTACTTTTTTCCCCAACATTACCTTTGCTATAGAAAATGTCCATTGAAAAGATGGTTGGCCCCCCACTTTTTACAACAGTATATAGCTAGCAAGGAAATATAGGGAAAAATTGGAAGTTAAAGGAAGTTGGCCTTGAAAAAAGTTGGCCACTACCCCCCAACCCCCCCCCCCCCTCCCCCACCCCCACGAAATAGGATTTTCGAGTTTGGATACTTTTTAATTTTTTTTTTTTGCCTGTCTACGAAAGCCCAATGAGCTCATTTTCGTAGGTAAGAAAAAAAAATTACGCGTTATAACGCGACGCTTTCGCGAATAAACGCGTAACTTTGGCGTTATAACGCGAAACTTTCGCGTTATAACGCGAAATTTTTCCGAATAAACGCGTAACTTTCGCGTTATATCGCGAAACTTTTGCGAATAAACGCGTCACTTTCGCGTTATAACGCGAAACTTTCGCGATATAACGCGTAACCTTCGCGTTATAACGCGAAACTTTTACTGTTTAACCAGACATTTGATTTAATCTCAACGTTCTTTTGATTTTGTCATCAATTTTATTCATTACAATGATAATCAAAAGGCTATTTTGATCTTGGACTGTCACAAGTTAAATTTTAAGCTTTCTTGCTATTGAATCCATCTTAATCGTTACAATTTGTCTTTCTCAACGCTGTTCAACCAATTCAAAGTTTATGCGAATTCCACAAGTTAAACTTCAAGCTTATTAATTTCGGGGAAAATCACCCCTTTCCGGTTTTCCGGCACTATCTAGAGAATTTGAAATAATTTTATTCTATAGAGATCAAGATCTCAGAAAATTGACAAAATGAGGTAAATCTGTCAATTGTGTCCCACCGCATTTGTGAAAATTGGATAGCAGATTTTCATTTGTCTCCGTTGGATTCACTGTGGAAATTAGATATCCTATTTTGAGGTTGCACCACGTTGGCACTCCATTGCTTACGAAAACATTGACAATTCAAAGTGTACACACTCTGCTGTATACCTTCATACTTTTTATTTATGGCTAGTCCACGAACTTCTCTATAACCAAATATAAAAATATTGGAGACAAGGAAATTATACATTGTTCATTCACTTTAGAATTATGTTTCTACAGTGTATAATTTTTTGTCCAAAATGATTGATTGCTTAATTTACTAGTGGTACAGTCGTAGTAAATGTTACTGATTAAAAACAGCTAGAAAAAATGTCAAGTAAAGATTTTCCTTAAGAATTAATCAGTCTAAAGAATTCAACAATTGAAAAACATATATAAGAAAGTAAAATTCATTTTATTAATTCAATAGTAAGGTTTTAAAATAAAATAAAATATTCTGATGACTAATCTATCCTATTCTAGCATCATATTTTTTTCGCGAAATAACGCAAAAGTTACGCGTTTATTCGCAAAAGTTTCGCGAAAGTTACGCGTTTATTCGCGAAAGTTTCTCGTTATAATGCAAAAGTTCCGCATTAATTTGCGAAATTTACGCGTTAATTCGCGAAAGTTTCGCGTAATAACGCGAAATTTACGCGTTTATTCGCGAAAGTTTCGCGTTATAAAGCGAAAGTTACGCGTTAATTCGCGAAAGTTTCGCGTTATATCGCGAAAATTACGCGTTATATCGCAAAAGTTTCGCGTTATATCGCGAAAGTTACGCGTTTATTCGCAAAAGTTTCGCGTTATAACGCGAAAGTTACGCGTTTATTCGCGAAAGTTTCGCGTTATAACGCGATAATTTTATTTTTATTTTACCTACGAAAATGAGCTCATTGGGCTTTCGTACTTGTCAACTTTTTTTTAGGTACGTAAGAAAAAATTTCCCGGGTTGACCCCCCCCCTTTCAAAAACGATGCTACGTGTCTGATTGTGTTTATATGCATGCCATTTTGTGTTTTTTCATATAGTCATTTATAATAAATAAATGGCATTTTTCAATTTACATAATCTTATTTTTGTTTCTTCGTATCAAACAGAGTTAAACTATTGTCACTGGATTTACATAAATAGATTAATATTTAGTATGAAAAACTTCAGTCAGCATTTGACTCAGTTATAAATTGTATTTGCTATCAAGGTGTATTGTATCAACCAAAGAACTTACGAAATTATGACTTTACACAAGACTGCTAATATTCTTGTTTCAGCAACGTTTTTGACAATAATTCACACCGTTAAAGAAATTGTTCATATGTATAGAGCAGACTCTTGTGTATCCAATCATATATAAATAAAACATAATACGTATAAGATATATAAACTCCGTATGCAGGTGAGGAAGGTATATTGCTGCATAAGTAGGGGAAGTTGGAAATATAAAAATAAAGTCATTAGCTTTATAATAGAGTTTGAGTGTTAGAAAGTCATTAGCTTTATAATAGAGTTTGAGTGTTAGATTACCATATCTAATTGAAGTAAAATATCCAAATATAAAACAGGTGTGTCAGACGTTAATTTATGGTATCTTTTATCTCAAGGTTACTAGAATATATCGTAAAGACATAACGCTACATCATAGAGGTAAGTCACCGAAATGTTTGTAGCAATTATAGAGATAATTGAAAATAGTGAAAATCCGGTGGCATGTTCTAAAATTTTAAAAAAATCCTCTCTTCAAGAACAGCAAAGCCATGGTTGCTCATATTTATATGAAAGCATCATCAGGTAATGTAGTTTCATGTTTGTTCAAATCATGACCCCCGGTTAGGGCGGGGCTTGCCACAAGGGACGATCAAAGTTTCACATAGAAATATATAGGAAAAATCTTTCAAAAATCTTCTTCTCAAGAACAGCAAAGCCATGATTGGTCATACTTATATGGAAGCATGCTCGGGTAGTGTAGATTTAAGTTTATTCAAATAATGGACCCCAGGAATATAACGCGAGGCCACTTGAACGATCAAAATTTTACATAAAAATATATCGGAAAAATCTTTTAAAAATCATCTCAAGGACATCATAGTCATGATTGACCATATTTTTATAAATGTAAATGTAATGTAGATTCAAGTTTGTTCAAATTATCACCCGCAGCGGAAGGGCGGGGCCACGAGGGACAATCAAAGTTTTATATTGTAATATACAGGATTTTTATTCACGGGCACAGCAAAGCCATAATTAATCATATCTACATGGAACCATCCTCGGGTAGTGTAGATTTAATTTTGTCCCGATAATCACGACCAGAGGGGGGACGTAAAGGGTAAAAAAAAAAAGCTATTGTTAGACTAAGAAATACGCAGGCAGCTTTGTTAGTATAGATTCATGCAACCAAATTCAAGTTTGTTGAAATCATTATCCCCTATATTAGCCACAGTGCTCAGGTGAGCGATGTGGCCCATGAGCCTCTTGTTTGTATTGATGTCAACTAACTATGCTCTTATTTTATGGTTGCCTGGTCTTTAAAGAGAAACTCAGAACTTTGATGACTGAGGGACCCCCTAGCTCCCCTCCTAAAAAACCTTTTATCTTCATCACCAGCCATCAATCAACGATCAATGTTATCAAAGATCCAAGGTACATTATTCAAGTCTCTTTTGACATCATTTTATTCAGTCTCTGACTTTGTTTTAGAATTAAGATTGTCAATTTTTTGCTAATTAATTCTTTATCAATCAGAGAACGTCCTCTTTCTAAGCCTACTAGAGGAAGGATATGGAGATATTGAACAGTATTCAATCTCAAAGTCCGTGAAATAATACAAATTAGATCCAGAGCAAACATAGACCTCCGAAACATCAGAGGTTTTATTAGGTGTCATGGAGGAGTGAGCATCCCCTGCTGACCGGTCACACCAGTTGTGTGCTCCTTGTCATGATCGGGAAATAACAAAAAAATCCGTCGACAAAATGATGTATAAATCATTGACTAACAATTGATATGAAAAACGTCAGTCAGCATTTGATTCCACGAAAAAATTGTATTCGCTGACAAGTACATGGTATCGACCATTGAACTTACGAAATGATGACTTTAAACGAGCCTGATGATATTCTTGTTTCATCAACTTGTTTGTCAATTATTTACCTCTTTTAAGAAATTGTTCATACATAGAGCATGCTCTTGCGTTTCGAATCAATTGAGATATATATACTCCGTATGCAGGTGATGAAGGTATATATTGCTGCATAAGTAAGGGAAGCTGATGATAGAAAAAAAGTCATCACGTTTACCACTTTATATACGTTTATATCTTTGTTGTAGATAACCATTAACGTCTTTTTCAGGTAAAATATCTAAGTATGAAACAAATGTGTCAGACTCTCTGGTATGTTTTATCTCAAGCTCACCAGGATATGTCGTATCGACGTAGGAATGGAAATTACCATTGTTTATTGACAATACGTCTTCGATATATCTAAATGTCGAGTTGAAGGCCACAGAAAGTGTTTTCTTCTTTTCATGCATAAGATTTTGCACAAATTCTGCTTCATATGAATGTAATTAAAATAGGTCTGCTTATAACGGAGCGCAATTGGTACCCATGAGAATTCCAATAGATTGTTGGAAGAATTGATCTCCAAAACCACATAGATACATGTAAAGTCAATTAGAAACTCAAGCATCTCTTTGATGTCAACTTCAGAGTATTCGTGTGTTTAATCAGAATGTGTTTTAACTAAATAATTTTGCAAATGACCAATGACCAGGTAAAAAAATTACAAGTTCCATTTTTTTGAAAATACAGCAGTCAGTGATTTCAGAATGAGGAATGGTTGTGTATAAAGTTGAAAAGTCGAAAGTTTTTATGCTGTTGACTTTGGTAAAATCTTGTGATTTCAAATTGTCCGAAAGTTCTTTGAAAATTTTTCACATCTGACCCACACCACTTCTTGAATATATTGTTGCACAGTACTCTTGAAGTTTTTGCATCACTTCTGTCAATATCTTAGTGAGGAGTAACGAAAGAGGCTTGGCTGAACATTGACTGGAACCTGCAATGTATCTTTATTTGTAAGGATTTTTATGAAGTTTCTGAATCCAATATTTGTACGGTAGTTCAAATTCATTTTGGCTCTGTGGAATATTAAAAATATTTAAAACTGACACATGATTTTGAAGATTTTCTTCCTTAGAAAGGGAAGTATGAGTATACGTAGGATTAACACTTGTAGAATTAAGTTCTTCTAAAATACAATTTATTTAATGAGCCTTACAAACGAAGACAATGTTGTTACCTGCTTTGTCGGCAGTGACCAATACGTACTGATTATGTAATCAATCTATTTCTTTTTTCACTTCTAGATTACTGAACACAGAAAAATAGATGGTTTTCATATTGCCCTTCAATCTTTTAATACGTGACTATAACATGGATCTGATACATTTAATCCATTTTGACAAGGTGTCAACGTCTTCTTTTTTCATATCTGGCCCATTGTCTGGCGTAATTTTGCAGATGACGGAATCCATAATATTTATGAAATTTTGACGCCAGTTGAAGGATCGGGGTTCCCTATATTTAGGACCTTCTAAATTATTGATCTAAGGTCCTCATTATTAACTATATTTACATCACCAGTAATATCGTGGCCAGCGGGACTATAGTTATAGGGTGAAGAAGAACATGAACACGATGGAGGATAATGTTTCTGATACTCGGTATCCAGGCCATGTAAAGTTTTTTTTTGGTAATTGAAAAGTTTGGAAGCAATGGTCGATGTATATTTGTAGGAAATACAAGGTGCAGTTTTTAACTTAAAATAAGGTGGAATACAAGATTGGACCCTTTTGTGATTAAGAATATTACTTATATTGACCGTGTCAATTCCTTATTTGCATATTGAAGATTAAGGAAAAGAAGGATTGTTTGCTGCATTTTCTTCTGTAAAATGTGCGGTTTTAAGAAGCTTATGATATGCAATATCCATAATCACAGATCCGAGTTTATATTCAGGTGTCGAGGAAACAAAAATTGGACTTTACTTGGCCTTTTCAAGAAAACTATTTAAAAGTTTCAAAGGGACAGAGTAAAGTTTGGTGTGAGTATGATGTAGACCTCACTTTGTTTTTTAAAGTAGAAATGAATCAAAAGTGACGTCGTGTATTGCAGGGTTATTGTACGACCGATGCCCATGGCTATGCTTACGTCTCTGTGTGTGGTTCAAATGTCCCATCACATTTACATTATTACCCTGTGGACTGGAAAGATCTCCAGCACTATCGACATTGTCATTACATCCATAGGGAAAAGCTATCCCTAGTTTTCTAATCCAAAATTCTTCTCTTTTTCTATGGAAAGGTGTACTCAGCAACGGACTATTTGTGTGGTGATAAATCTTTTCGAGAATTCTAACTTTCATTGAAAAAATAGAATAATCAGGTAAATAAATAAATAATTGAATAAAAGCAGCTGCCCACCGTGATTTATTTGAAATCGATGACCTGATATTCTTTTGTAAAACGATCCCTTGGTTTCACCAACATAAACAAGTCCACACAAATTATATTCTATTCCATAGACAACATTAGAAGATTTGCAGTTCAGATTCTCCCAAGTTTTGGTATAGAAGCCCATTGATGAAAGAAGTGTTAGTTATCAAAATGTCACAGATTTTACAGTTTCGCACAGAACATTTTGAAACAGAAGACATGGGATCGGAAAAGGAATAATCAAATATATCTGTAACAGAAACCTTGTATTTCTTCAATATTTTGTACGATGTATTAATTGGTTTTTTTCAAAAACTGAGAATCTGAAGACTGTACATATGACATATGTTTAATATTCCTGAAATTATCATCCCTGAAGCTTATTGATTAGAGTTGAAAAAACGTTTCAGCAAATAGCCAAAAAACCCAAATTTCAATTCATTCTAAATTCATTCACAATAATTCACTGATTATTTTTTTTTGAAGTGTTGAAATGAATATACTGTAGGTGAAAATTAGCCTAAAATTCAATAATCTGTTAGGAAGATTTATCTCCTGTTTTACATCCCTTAAAGAAAAAGATAAATTTTGATGCACAAGTATATGAAATAAATAACTCAAAGATCTTTTGTGTAAATTTCATTTAATTTCATTAACTTTTAGTTGTCTTAAAGGTCTTACGCAAGGATATAGCCAATCAAAATGAACTCGGTCAAATGTAGTTCTACATATATAGAGACAATTTCTTTTTTCATTTTCGGCAACCTTTTTTAGGTCTACAGTTTTAATTTTGGACTTTTGTAATAGGAATATCATGCCGTTGACAGACTTGTGCCATTGAATTAAAGAAAACTCTTTTTTATGTGCGCATGATGCAACTTCGTGGATGGTTTGTGAGCCTTTTGTTAACATCTGAAACCCGCGTGAATACGCGTGTATTTCGGGGTAGGTATGTTTGCTCTCATTTTTCTATCTTAAAAGCCTCATTCAGGTTTTTTTTTTTATCTCAGCATTAGTCTTTATTTTCTATTTCATTTATTATCTTCTGAGGGTCAACCGGTAGTTAATAAATAATTTAATAAAAGCTATATAGTAACATATAGTGATATTATTTCATTTTATGAGACCTTAAGGCAGGCGGAGAGATAGGAAAAATTACGATGGAATAAAAACTGTAAACCGACTTTTATTCGCGTGTGAAAAATATTCGCTAGTTTTACGACCTACTATAAATCGCGAATATTAATCGCCGTGGACCATTCATGATGCTTTGTTTTTGTATAAAATGTTTCCTTGGATATGGATATAACGAACAATATTTAAGCTCCAAAGTCCATAAAACAATACAAGATTAGAGCAAAGGCACTAGACTGATTTTAAGGTCTGATAAAATTTTAATGTGTGCCCCACTGATAAAATACAGGTTTTTTTATTTTTTTTTTATGTTTCAAAAAATGTAAATTTACTTTAAAAGTAACTCCCACGCAACTTACAGTATATAAGTAATATTTTTATGGTCCTTTAGCGTACATAAGGTCTTCTAGATATCTTTTTTTACGCACAAATATTTAATTTTTATTTGGAAGAAAAAATCTTTCAAAAAATCGCAGTTTTATACTTTGTTTCCAAATATACAGAAAAAAATAACTGCTTACACAAAGGAAAATTTCCTTCTTTCATACTACGAGGCCATTCATTCTTAAGTCACAAAAATCAGAGTATTTTGACTCAAAATTAATGAAATTTTCAAAGAGAAAATTTAATGATGTTTGTTATTCTTCAACCACTTAAACATTTGAATGATATCTGTTTATCACAGTTTCCACCCTCGGTAATATAAGAAAGCTGCGCAGAAGAGGCAGATGCTTCTGATTCTGACTTCACTCTTCTTCTAGGTCTTACATATACCCTAGCTTCAACTGCATCAGAGTATTTTCTTACCTGTAAAAGTGTTTCAGTCGCATTTATACGAGTGCTAAAACTTTGTTTTTCTGAATGAAAATGATGTTTTTAAATACATATTCATTTACGTTTCTCTTAGATCTACCAAGGTCGCCGCCAGTTGGTGTTTCCTGACTGTTTTGTCTGATATCTGAAAAAATGTGTACAGTGAAAATAATTTCTTGCCTGCAAATAATAATAATAAGAACACAAAAAATCAATTATCATATACATGTACAACCATATGCCACTTTAAAGTATAAGAGATGCACATGTGTATTTCAAATATATTATTAATCATAAAGAGCCCAAATGCCAAATTGATGGTTTTATTTACCTGCTACTTTAATATTATTTTTAATAAATCCTTTTAATCTAAAAAGTATGCAATTGCAAATCGTTCATTCATTTATGTCTTTATTATTTGACACAAATGTTTTGTAATGTCATGTTACCTTCTCTGCACACAGGAGCCTTAAAGTCAAACTCTGTAATTCTGTTCTTCACTTCATCGAAATCTTCTTTGATAGCGCTTGAATCAGCGTTCTATGGAAACAAAGTAAGTAAGAACAATATTTTAAAAAATCACAGATTTATTCCTTGACATGAAATTCTATGACTTCACGCTGAATGTAAGTTATATTTTCCCTTTTAATCTAGTCTAATAAAGATAGATTTGAACTGAATTATGGTATTGAATGTATATCGATCATAATTTGTAACTACCAGCATTTTCCAGCTAAATCGTGGAAAAAACATATTGATCGAAATATACATTGTAATGGACACACTAAAGTTGCAAAGGTTTATTTATCACATTTAAGCACATCTTAATTTTTTTATGAAATGGAAACAATTTTTAAAGAAATACTTGAGTGCATGTGTGCAGGGTACAGCCATTCCTATCGTGCATGATGAAAAAGATATGCAAGTTTCTTCGGGGAATATGCAGGAATTATTCGTTAAAAGTTAAATAGATATGTTTAGGGTAAAAAAATTGTCATATTTTTAATTTACTATCTCTTATTTTGTCAATGGAACTTTTTAACAGTAATTTTTAGTAGTATCCCAAGCATTTTAATTGGGAAAGTGGTAAACACAACACACCAAACATGATAATGTTAGACTACATAATGGTGCACAGGAGAGCAGTTTTCTTTCATTTAGATATAATAATTACATCATTTAAAAAGTATATAAAAATATCACTTTTCCTTTAAGTTAGGTTTACAAATGGGTGTATTCAAAGCGGAGGCTTTTTGATCGAATCCCCGGGTAGGACAGAACATACGCTCAAACAACTATTGGCAGAAAAAATCAAAGTACTGAAAGTACTGTTAGACGGAGGCTTCATGTATGAGAGAACACAAAAGAAATATATATGTCATACATTGCTGTAAAGAATATTATGAGAAATAATGTGTAGTTTTTTTTTCAATTCAACATTTTTTTCAAAGGATACTCCAATATTCATGAGGTTTTTGGAATATTATAATTTCATCTTTGTAATGTAAACTTCGCCTTGATTAAAGTTCACTGTTATTTAGATGAGATACTTTCAATATTAAACCTTCCAAAGTAAGAAACAGTATTGACTAGGCCTGGTTGACATAAAACTTAGACGGGCTAACTTTTTATCCCAGTCTCACTTAAGGAATATATAGTGGAAAAGTGAGACTGAGATCAAAAGTGAGCTTGTCTAAGTTGTATGCCCCCAGGCCCGGTTTGATGAATGTAGGTTTAGTATGTTCTAGTCATGAGCCCACTGGCGGAATTAAAAGGGGCCACTGGCCCCCTCCCTTTTGAGTCCAAAAAATACGCAATATTTGATAAATGAGTGTTTTAATTGTGGCTGTGGGCCCCTTCCCTGACCTCAAACTGGTCCCCCTATTTCAGAATTTCTGGATTCAGCACTAGGCCTCAGCCTGTCAGGAGTCTCCATATTTCAAGATATCTTATTTATAGGTCACAGAGACCTACTGTTAACATGATTATGACATGTAACAGCTACCAAAATCAAAATTTCTCGGCCTTATTGTAATAATGTTATAATATGAGCTAACATGGAAAAAGAAGCAGCCAGGTAATTGGACATGAACAACATAATATAGTACAGTTTGTCTTAAACCTTTTTGATACAAAATGGGGTGACCTAGCTTGAAAGCAACACAGAATTTTCTTTAAGTAATACAACTTCATTAACATGCAATAAATGTTCGTGCCAGAACACAATTTTTTGAGTGGAATAAAATATACTTTCTTACTTTATGTAAACAGAACAATCAAGTTCATAAGACTTGCTATTTCACAAGTTTAAATTGTTTTTGGAGAACTGGAGTATTGCTTACAATAACAAAGATATATCTTGACAAATTTGACAACCAATATTTCTGGAATTATTAAATGTAGTATTTTATCATATGACAGATTAACCCATAAAATGTCTTTCTTTACTCGTATACCAGTGGAAATGGTTGTCCTTTTCAGTTTATCTGTTTAAAACAATCATTAACAATGAGACATGATTACAAATTACGTAGAGAAAAGTTATAAATATATAACTATGATTTCTGCTTTTCAGTTAAAACAATCACTTTACCAATGATGTAGGTTTAAAAAAATTGACATGAATACCAATGATCAGAAATACATGTAATCTTGTATATAAAAAATAATTAAAGTTTGGGATGTGAAAGAGGTAAAACACAAGTATCAAATGCAAATAAGGATCAACGATATGACAATAAGACAACTTATTTCAGAAGATATGATTTTTAATTATTAATTAGGATATTATGTGATAAATCATGTAAATCCTATGAACCAAGATTTGGGTTGTACCCAAGGGTCAAACGTTACAAATGCATTTTGATCTCAATATCAGAGTTGCCGTTTGTTTCTCTCTTATCTAATGTGAGGGTACCCCAAACACTCAAACCGGTTGTAGAAAGTGTAAATCTATTTTCATGTGTTTCCTGAAATTATACATAATATCAAATAAACAATTCAAAACTAGACTGTTAATATTCCTACATATAAAAATACTATGCATTTGTTTATTCATCGATCCTTGTCAGATTAAAAGACTCCATGAAACCTATTGATGCAAGCGTCAAAAATCGGCCGCAAACCAATTTTTCGGTCCTTTCAAAAAGAAATTAGAAAAGGAATGAAAATGAGATTACAAACAACAATCAAGCACAAAAAATTCCATTAAAAACTGAAATGCTTGATCTATTATTAAAATATCTTATATTTATACCTGCGACATAAAACATTTGCATGCGACATAGCAGGATTTTCTTCAATACATAATACAGGTACATCTGCGTCTCCACACTTAGTTTGATACACAGGCGAATTCTGGTGGAAGTTTTTGCAATTAAATATAAAACTAAAGTTTAAACTTATCTGTAACTAGAGATAGTTTTTACTTTAATAAAAGAAGCAATTGATAAGTGGGGTTCCTCGATCACTCTCCGCGGATGTTAACCCCCCCAACTCCCTCTAGATCCGCCACTTCATTTCTTCTCGTTCTTGTTTTGGTGTGAGAACCGGCGGGAAAAGGCTCGGCATATTGTAAAACATGCTTTATCATCGTCTGTTGGAACAAAATCTCCTAATATTCTGTCTGATAAAAAATTAATAGTAAATCACATTTTTTTTTACATATTCCGTAGGAAATGTATTTATATACACGTCATTTTAAAAAATATTAGACAAATCCTGTTTATTTAGAAAAAGTAGAACTGTTTGTTTATGTTTGTTTATACTTGTAGTCTTTGTTTTAGACTATGCCTATCCTTGCGGTCGGCGTAACGCAGAGTCGCTCTAAAAATTGAATTCTCAAGGTAATGAAAACAATTCCACCGATAGATGGTGCTTGGGAAATCCTTCCTGTTTACATTCCATGGGCAAGACAATCCCTATACACGGAGGCTGTCATACAGCCTCCGTCTAAAAACAATGTCACTGTTGACAGTCGTACGTTTGCCTATTTTTTTTTTATTTATAGTGAGAAAACTCCACAGGACTTACCAATAACTATTAAGAAAGTCCCATATTGGTTCCTTAAATGTTTATAGAGCATAAAGAGATACAAGAGTATCAATGAAATTCCTGAATTCCTAAATTTGAGACTTATCAAACTGTTTTATGAAAAACAAAACAGAAACTTGACGCTATGATACACACTTTGACATTATCATCCATGCTAAATAAAATATTAGAGAGGTTTAATATTTGAACGTGTACGTCTACTTGTACCTGTGAACTTAAAAGTAATTTTACACGGACATGTAACTATCGTCGGGTTCTGTTTAACAAACTGCACGTGTACCGGTACGTGTAAAACGACATTTCAGCAAGGTACTTTACAATCCATTTGTATCAAGTAAATCTATGACTTGAAATAAAAAGGATGCATTAGAGGTGCATAATAAATTCTCAACTTTATACCAAACATCGGCTGAAAAATATTTATTCTTTAGTTTAAGAAGCTACAAGTTCTCACCTACGCGTACTTACGAATCTACACGTTGTGTACAACTTGTAGAATTACGCGGTATGCAAAACTGATGACGTAAATTGCATTAAATTATGGGATTTCCCAAGCTACACCTACACGTAGACGTACACGGTCAACTGCTTTACCTCTCTATTTTGGCATTGCTATATGGCGTGTAAAACGTTGCTTTATTCAAAATCTTGTGATTTATATTTAAAATCTTGTGATGCATGTTCAAAGTCTTGTGATGCATGTTCAAAATCTTGCGATGTATATTCAAAATCTTATGATGTATATTCAAAATCTTATGATATATATTCTAAATCTTGTAATGTATATTCTAAATCTTGTAATATTATTCAAAATTTTGATGTATATGCAATATCTTGTGATGTACATGCAAAATCTTGAAATGTATAATCAAAATCTTGAGATGTATGATCTGTAATCTTGTGATCTATATGCAATATCTTGTTATGTATATTCAAGATCTTGTGATGTATACTCTGTAATCTTGTGATGTATATTCTGTAATCTTGTGATTTATGTGCAATATCTTGTGATGTATATTATGCAAAATATGTGATGTATATGCAGAATCTAGTTTGTATGTTTATACAATTTTGTGGCGTATATCGATATTCTTGTGATGTATATTCAATTAAACTTAATTGTGAGTATATGTGCAAGAATGGCATTGTGGGTAGTATGACGCAATGTAAAGACAATTTTCATTGGTTGGAAAGAACGAAAGTAGCGCGGGAGTGATGCATACGTAGATCAATTGGACTTTTAAACAAAGAAAAGAGACATAAGATATGCATTATGTATGCAGATATATTGAGGAAGATGTAAATGTAACGATTAGAGTGAAGCCTCAAATCATCGACTTTCTTTTTCACAGCGTTCTGGTCTAGTTCTACTTTAAAGTTTTATATCAATGAAAAGTCTTTTCGAATATTACCCACTATGTAATTACTGAATATACATCACAAGATTATAGAACATACATCAGAAGATTTAGCATATACATCAATTGTTATAAAACATATTCACTTGTCAGATTTTGCATAATTATACATCACAATACTTTTAACATACATCACAAATCGAACATACATCAAAAAATTAGAATATACATTAAAAAGATATTGCATATCCATCACAAGTTTATAGAACATAAGTCACAATATTTTCACATACATCACCAAATTTTGAACATACATCACACGGTTTTGAACATACATCACAAGATTTTGAATATATATCACAAGATTTTGAATATACATCACATGATTTTTCAATACACATCTCAATATTATCGAATAAAGCAACGTTTTACACGCCATATTTATATATGTATTTACAATTCGCTAGGTATATTGGTGAACTATGTACTAAAAGGAATTGAAAATTTTAAATCGCAGTGAAGATTATTTTTCACTCTAGACAATTGTTCCTCGATTTAATCGGATAACACTCGTATAAATGAATGGTTAGATATTTTCAATCATAGTAAAATTTTTGGTCGTTGATAAAAACAAACACTCTCACAAGGGAACCCAAAAAGTTTTGAATACTGTCTAATTAATTGCATTTTAAATTTTGCTAGTCTATTTGAAGTGTATTATTATGTCGTTTAATTATTCTGAAAAGTAATTGTAACTCTCGATTAAATGTGTATAATTTCTCTCTTTATGAAAATAATTAATTTGTTTCATCTTTGCCACAGATATTTCGACAAATCAATCATTCTTTTTTTTCAACATGCTCTTATGATTCTTACAAAAACCATTAAGGTGTAAAATAGACACTGTTTTATATACATGTAATTACATTACTTAGTCATTTGAATTTAGTTCCATTTACTGTCATCGTTATGAAGTAATGCATATTCAACAGGTTTACGCTTTATAGGCATTTTGACCAAAGTGAATCTAAAATACAGAAGTGTGTGCAACTCAATGGCGACTGAAATCTCGTACCTTTCTGCCTAAAAGTGGTGTGTTCTCCTGTGCTTCATCTGAGCTATAATCTTTTAAAAAATGTCGAATTGATTAACACTTTGTCTAAAAGATTCTTTCACACACACATACACTCACCCTCACAAACACCTTCAGACATCTCCCACAAACATATAAAACATATTGAAGATTTATAAAACTGGAGACTGATACATATTTAAAAGCAGTATAGATGCATTTAAATAATCACGATGAATGTAACAAAAAAATTATTAGATATCTAATACATTAATAGTAATGATTGAAAATATTGTTAAAATAAAAAGTTTTGATTTCACTTTGAAAGATTAATGTGTTTTCTTTTTGATAGAATTCCAATGTGATTTTTATATTGCAGTCCGAAATATTATGAGGTCATTATCAAATAACATCAAAGACTCGATATTTCCTCTCATTTTTTATTTTTATTGATAACATGTATCAATAAATAAATATTTATAGGGAGTAGTAACAGGGAGTAGCTTTGACTTTTAAGGGAGTAACCCTATTCAAATGGGGGAAATAGTCTCTTATCAAGGAAAATTTTCAGTTTTATGGAAAAAAAATTTATATAGATTAAATACAGTAGAGGAATAATATTAAAAAATATATTACCCTGTGATTGATATTTGGATGGAAGTGTTAATGGAATATTTTCCTCTTTGTCACCTTCAGACAAATATCGACGTCTTTCAAACTGTGTCTTTCGATTCAATTCCTGCAACAACAAAGCAATCCTTTTTATAACACATTCTTTAATGGGAAAATTGACAACCTGCTCAAATATATATTTTATTAATTAATTGGAAAAAATTGAGCAATTATAATTAGCTTCAAAACATAAGCTCCCCGAAAATATATTGACAGACCAGATTTCTGGCTACTTTTATTGTTCAAGATACTAAAGATTATAAAAACTGCGTCAATTGTAAATTAAATATTAAGGTTAGACATATTCAAATTAAGAAAAAGTGTGAATCTTTATATTTTTATAATCGATGAGAAAATAAAAAATAATTCATGTCTACAAAACCCGCAGTTTTGTGTAAAGAAATAGTTGCATTTAGAATTAAGAAATGTACATATTAAGTGATTACAATTTCAGATCATTTCTATGCATTTTCACCTATTAATATTGAGATGTCGTTTGCTTAATTCATTGGCTAACTAGCATTATCATCATACATGTAATTATAATGAAATGTAGGCCACCCTATTCTTGTATATATTATACTCTACCTTGAAATATTTGTATTTGGTTTTGACCTTTTGAGCCGCTGTAGTTTGAGATTCTAGAATAAATAGAAGCACATTACATTAAAAGGAAAAGTTGTGGTAAAGGATATACTTCCCTCCCATTATAGTCCCCAGCTTGTCCCACTTAGTTTTTAGCATCTTTTTTAACTTTAACATTTGGAGATATGATAAGTGAATTCTTTGCAAGTTAAAAGTAAATGTGAAAAAAGAATCAAACCTGGATCTTCATTATTGTTATTGAAAGTCACTGAAGGTGTACGTACAGGATTACCTATAAGACAAAATTTAAGTCTAAATATATTATAGTGTTCTATTTTCTACAATATTAAAATACTTTTATGATTTTTTATTTATCTCATTTTTCACATTTTATAATGCTAAAAATAATTCAAAATAAAAATATATAATTATCTTGCTTCCAGAATTTAACTTTGCCGTTAATGCTATTTTTTTTTATTAAAAACATTTTTTTTTTTTTACAAATTTTAAGAATGGATTTCTTTTCCCATAAAAATAAATACAATACCTTCTCTACGCCGTTTGATATAGAGGCCAATTGCAACAGAACAAACAATAACACAAACAAGTATACCAAAAAGTACACCAAATATCCTATAAAAAGAGACCATTTATATAATAAGCTTAACTACTAAGTATTATTCGGTAAAATGTACATCGATTGTCCCTCATTATTTCAAAATTATTTCGATCCTGTTCTTTCCAAATTAATAAATCCTAATCCTGATAATGCACCGAAGTAATCTTTATTTATTATATTAACTTAAGGTAAGTCACTCGTCAAATTTGTTAAATCAAGGATTTTTTGGGAAGTACATTTTGGATAAGTACTCACATAGTATGATTCAAAATCGCAGAGAAAATAGGGGGTCAGTGTGCATCTTACTGATCTATGGTACAATTAAGTTGACCTTTTTGCACTTAAATTTTAACTCTTTGATTTATTTCTTTATCTCTAATTTTATTTTATCAGATGTTACTACGCTAATAAATTTAATCTTATTTTACATAAAATAGTTGGAATAATATTTATCATTGAACAAATCTTGCAAATTAAAGCGCGTTTATTATTGTGTGACCTTTTTGCACTAAAAATAACATATTTGGGGTATTAAAAAACTAAATAGGCAATAAAATAATTTCTTGTATCAAGCTTTTTAGGAGTTAAGTGCTGGTCAGTCACAAGTATCGAGTAGTTTAAAATAATGAAAGAAAAATTTGGGGTCAGTGATGTTAAGTTTGAAATATTGGTCAAAATATGTGATTTTCAGGCAAAAAATGGTGTAAATTTTATCTTGACTTCTTTAATATATCTTCATTTCTTGGCAAAATTTGTTGAGGGAAGGTGTAAAACTTGTTCTAAAAATATAACTTAAGACCTATATTAAATATTCCTGCAATATCATAACGGAAAATATTCTCCGAGTAAAAGTATGTGAGGCTAAAGTTTCAAGACATTAAAATTAATAAATGTGCAGATTTGCAGAAATTTCTGCTGAATATTCTTCCACCACAAGAAATAGTCCCTCATAAATCTTGCTACTTTGTAGATTTTTAAGCAGTTTTTTCGATGAATGTTATAAAATTTACATGGTTGAATATAAATATTTTATAAAAATTGAATTTTAATAAATATTTTTAAGGTAAGAGGTTCTGCGTGAACTTTTCTAAAAAGCTTACGAGTGACATACCTTAAAAAGAAATTAAGAAATACACATATTTTACATAAATTGCACTTTTAGCTGGAATGAACTTTTTTCTTTGTGATCTTTATTGACGTCTTTCAAATTTTGAGACAAAGTATATTTGATTTTTTAAAGTTTAATTTTGTCTAAAAGTATATTTTTTATACTGAGGATACTTTCTTTGACCAAAAGCTTATTACAGTATTAATCTAACCCAAAAGCAAAAATGAAATTACTCAACCAATTGTTATTGTTTGTCTTTTCCGCATCATCATCTGCTACAGTTGAATCTGATGTTGGAAGTTCTGTAGTTGAATGGAATGTATTTACATCTTCCACCTCTCTCATCACTTGGTCGTAACATTCTGAATCTTTTCAAAGTAAAATATCATATTAAGCTTTCGTGAAGATTGAAAATTGAGAAAATTGATCCGTCATAATAATCATTATACAGATATAAAAATTGAGTAAAGAAAACTATACCAGAGAAAAGATAAAGCTGACATAAATTATCATTAATCATAAGACCCGTCGCTTTTAATAATGTATTATTAATACTACACCTCAAATGATGAATTTTTGAATCTTACGATATAATTTTTTTTTCAAAGTTATTCTTACATTGATATGAACCGTTCGACAAATAAAATTTCGGACAAGATTTACAGTTTCTGTGTTGATTGCCCTGTATGACAAAACCTCCAATGTTGAATTCTGCGCAGCGTTCATCTACAAATAAGAAATATTATAAACTCCTTTAAATGGGTTCAGTATTTCTTATGTCTGTGGGTCACTTTGTTTAGACTGTTTTCACGTTTATCCATACTGTGATTCTTTGTTTCAAGTATGTTTGATATTGATCTAAAATAACAATTTTAATATCACATCAGTTACATGTAAGTTGGTACTGTAAGACAGTTGACCGGTCAAACCCACCACAAATGTTTCTCGAGAGTGCCACACTACCTTTGAGACTATGACTTCTTTCTACACTTACTATGGAAGCTTTTCACTTTCGTTTTATCTTCGTTTTTATCGATTAGTGACATTTGCAATCAAAGTAATTAAATTGACCAATTTGCAAAATACTCCAATAATTAATTAAGCATTTTAAGAAAAATTGATTGGTAGTAGTTTTACTGACATATTTCACATTCCCATTGTTGAACATTTAACTAATTTACGTTAGTAGATATAAAAAAAGCTATGATTCTTATTTCACTATTTTCAAGTAAAAAACGGAATAGTTCCATAGCTTGATTGCTGTTGCAATACTCATAATGTCATTGTTATTAACAACACATGTGTTTGATTTTCACCGATGATAAGAATCATTATAATACTTACGAACAATTTGTCTGATTGGGGAGCATAGTTCATAAGTATCATTAAAAAAACTGTTAGGGAGACAGTGATAAACAAATATAGCGCAATTGTTTGGTATCTGGTTGCATCCTTTTCTGATCGCGGCATCCCTATTCTCCTTGGCTGTGGTCGGGCACCTTTTCACAGACTGTAATGTTTTTTCAACGTCTATACGACATTTAGGATCAAATCCATCGTATTTCTAAAACAAATATTTATTAATATATTTAATACATTGATATAATGTCAAATTGTAATTTTAGAAATATTTGTCAAAAATATTTTTTTTCTTTGAGAGGGGTAGTGGTGGTACAAACCTGCCCGATAAGATATCCAATGAACAACAACTGAACCAGTTGTATAGTACCCATTACTGAAAAAAAGATATAAATTTAGATCTGCTTTACTCTTAAGCTAGGATTATTCTCATATTTCTTTTATTTAAAAATTAATGCAATTTTCACAGAATCAATAAGACAATATCTGTAAGTGATGGTATCATTGAGATTAAATCTGACCGTTTAATATTGGAGGAAAGGTTAGGTCAATGTCATTACCTTTTCCCCGAACATTAAGAATAAAAGCTACTATTGCCAATCGTGTGATCTCTTCTCGCGTTTTACAAGTTTTTTTTTTCTTATCCGTAAAAAAAACCTCCATTTAGAGGTACAATTTTAAGCCATAATTAGGATCTATAAGCCATAATTAATCAAGCTTATAGGATGAAAGATATGGAAATAACAAACAGTATTCTAGATCAAAAGTCCATAAAACAATACAACATAGGAGCAGAGCAAACACGGACCCGAAACAATGGAGGTGGAATCAGGTGCCATAGAGGAATGACCATTCTCTGCCGACCCGTCAAACCCGCCATACGCATGTGCTCCTTGTTATTATCGGAAAATAACGGAAAAATCCGTCGGTTGGATAATGTTTAATCTTCTGTCACCGCTCAATTAGAAGCATTACTTTAGATGTTATCCGACTATGACTTATGACAATTGTCATTTCATTGGAAGTCCATTTAATAATCTTACATTTGTTCAAATCTTTGATAAACCAATTATACACGTGGATTAAGGTACATTTATAATTTTATAATCCCTTTAAACAAATTTAAATGACAGAGTATGAGAGTACTGTATTATTATTAAAAGAACAATTATGGCTATTTATAAAATATAATGATACATAGAATGGCCTTATTATCACATAATTTATTAATTGGGTCGTTTGTAGGCTGCCTTTTTATACCTATTGTTAGGCCTCTAAACAATACATAGGGGGTAAAAGCGGATGTGACCGGTGGATTAGGGATTCTTACTTCATCTTAACACCTAATCTCACCTCCATAATGTCCAGTAGTTTGAATTTTTTGCCCTCTTTACATATTTTTATTGATTTTCTTAGACAGATTACTGTTCATTGTTTTACCTTTAATCATTTAAGAGTGTCTGACCATTATGGAAAGACTGTAGTTGATATTAAAACCAAATATTGTACCCCATCGATCAAGATTGAAATTTTTTGGAAGGACGAACAATAGATAATAATATAAATAATTCTATAACAGTTAAACGTATGGGTAAGAGGTCACCCTGTCGTCACATCATGTTGATTAAAGTTATGTTTGAGATTTGTTTTGATAAACCAAATATTTTTTCAGTTGAGAAAAAGAATTTTAGATGTGTGTATTTTGGGTTTTATCTATTATAGAAGATATTATTCTATAAAGACACAAATAGAAAGAACATAAACATTGTTTTTACTAAGAATATGCCGAGTGTCACCCTATCTAAAGTTTTATAAACTCTTTGCTCACTCATATAAAATGTTGCTTGAACCTTAATGATTTTTCAAAAGAAATGTTTTTATAAGTAAAATAAAAACAATTTGGTTATCACCCCCTTTTCAGATTGACACCATTCTTGAGACCATTTGGTTATATGTTTTATGTCAATCATGCCATAATTGTATCTAGTCATTTGATGTAACTTTTTGTTGCTCTCAGGTACAAACTTGATTTTATTTGTCTCTTAACTATTGATGTTAATGCATATAATTTTAGTTACTTTTGAACATGTTTTTCTATTGTGCTTTTTTGATCCATTGTCATTTATTGCATATTTCAATAAATGACCATTTTTATTCTTGAAAGAGGAGTTCTGTTCTTATTTGATGTGGGTGGTGAGGAGTATCAATGAACCTTAAAATAATTTAAATAAAAGTATAATATACGTCTATGATTTTTTTCTTTTTTTATCTATGATCCTATGAACTCAAATAGTTCCAGTTGACAATAAAGACTTTAAATTTTTGTGTTGCTTTTCCCATTCCAACAAGTAAAAAAAAACCAACTTCTAGTTTGCAAATTTTGTGCAAATATTTAGAAAAAAACAAAAAAATGTGTTTCTTAAAAATTCATAAAAAGTACAGCTGGCATTTAGAGTTAAGTAAAGCAACAGACAACAAAAAGGAAATAAATTGTTTTTGTCGACCTGATATTAAAGATCATACAGAATCTTATAGGTGTACGGGTAATATATCGTTAAGATTTAGTGTACGTATCACTTAGTATAGGTATTTGTTATAAACCTAACTCTTGATCAAATTGTGATCTTTCTGGTCTCGTATATTTCCTTTAATATAAATTAATCTTTAAAGTACAAGGAAGAGGTGAATCACTTTATAATAATTTATTTCTATCATTTTTTTTTGTTATCATTTAAACTCAGTCGGTAACTCTACATGTAAAACAATTTTAAAGGTCAAGTCTAAAATTAAAACATACATGTATATATTTATTAATAGAAGTGGGGTTTTTGAACAGGTGATAATTCTATTTATAGCGTGAATTGTTTAAAAATTGAATTTTTATTAAATATTTTGTAAATTGAAGACATAATTAAATATTAGATTCTAACACTGCTCTCGACCTCTAGTGTGTTTTACTAGTACTCAAGCATGCACATCTAAAATATCGACCAAATACACATGTTATAAGCTTTCTCATTTGATTGAGCAAAATTATCCGCAGAGAAAGTTATTCCAGAGAAGCTTTCGAGGTTGAAAAACTATGACCTTACCTAGTTGTTCCAGAAATCAACGAACATATCTGCGTTGAATGGTGGTGTAAATAAGTAGAGATGACACGTTGCATCTATATTTTAAAGTTTCTTCTTCGTGAAAAGAAATGTAAACATTTAAAGTTTAATAAATGCAGTCCTTGCACCGGTTTAATCTAACAGATCAGTCTGCTGTTCTTGTCACGCACCCGTTACATTGATTAGAATTCCTAACCTCCTTGAATGGTGTACACTATTTTTTTCCTGTTTATCAAATTAGTGGTATGAAAATTCCATTATTAAAAATGAATGAGCTTTAAGAATGAGAAAACAGAAGGAATTCATTTTCAGCACACCTCCTGTTTTCATAGTCTGTGTAGTACTGAACTGAACGCCCTCTATCTCTTAAACTGAGTTACCTTTCTTCGGGGGCAGATAATAACGAAAAGGTAAATTCATTTTGTCATAAACTAAGTATCAAGACAAAGCTGGACGACAAAATCTCTTAAATAAATTAAAGTCAATTCTACTACGATTATTGGCGAGATCAAAGAAATGCCACGGACATTATTTAAGCAATAAAATGCTTTCTTTGTTTGTTGTTACTGGAGTTAACGGAAGCAGCTGTTGCAGGAAAAAATACATAACCCGCTTATGCGGGTTATGTACATTTTTTCGGCAATAGCTGCGACCTTAATTCCAGTAATAATAAACAAAGAAAGACATTTTATTGTTTATATTTATACATGTATCTGTTTAAATAATCATTCAATGTAGGATTTAAAAGATTAGTTATTGTATTAATGATGCGAACGCCTTTATACGTTTCTTTGATGGAACAGCCACTGATCAAGAAATCTGTACAGGCGACATGTCTAATGTAGTTCATGCAGTGATTAACGCAATGGGTTTTCTTAAGAAATAAAGGAGAAAATATTCAGTGGATGTAAATATTCTCCAATAAATCCCGAACAAAACATTATTAGATTAGAAACAAGTATCAAAGCTGTGCAGTTGAAATGTACATTTGACTTAAGAATGAAATACATATTAAGACCACATCAATGTGTTGTCTTTTGCAATTAAAACACTGTATCTTGCAGAAAGTAGCTGATGAATGTAGATGTTTCTAGAGCTATGCAGGGCTGTTCACGGACCTCCCTACGTCATCTTTATAACTCCGTGATTGTAGTGATCAAGTGGTAAAATAGGACGCTGGTTTTGTTTTTGTATATTGAAAAATATTTATCTTTATATTTATCTATATTTATATTTATCATCGGTCTTTTAAATGTTGTTTGAAATATAAAAGCGTCGGTTAATGCCTCGGCTTTTCTCTGTCAAACAACATTCCTCGACCTCGGACGTTATTCTGCAACATTCACGAAAACTCAGACTTTATTTCTTAAACAGTAGTTATACCTTTGTTTTTATACAACATTACACTACGGGATGTTCTGCCTGCTTGATCACTACACTTGACTCACGGCGGTTGGGACCTGTCAACAGGATATGCTAACTCCTTTTAGGCACATCATCCCACCTCTTGGAATATCCAGGGGGTCTGTGTTTATGTCCTGTTCAAAGATTGCTATTGAGTCATCACTATACATTGTCGTTAACTCTTTTTGAATTTATAGGATTTAATTTTATTCTCAGAATATACCTACGTTATAAGTACATCTCAAGCTCACCAGGATATATAGTATCGACATAAGAATGGAAATTACCATTGTTAATTTATAATACATCGTCAATGGTGAAGACCACAACAAGTGTTTTCTTCTTTTCACGTTTAAAATTTAGCACAAAAATAGTTCTGCTCATAACCTGCAAGCAACCTTTAGAGTTTTATTGTAAATCTGTTCGTCTTTTCTTATTGTATTTATAACATTATGTGATTGATGCTTGTTTTCAAGCCTTAGAAAATCAGAGATATTCTTTTCACCTTCATCAATCCATTTAGCCCTCGATCGTATTTGAGCACCCTTGATTTATATTCATATAATACATGTATATCTAATTCGTCTTCTAGATTTTTTTTTTTTTTTTTGTGAATCATGTTTATTTGTGTATAGTGACTGTTTCTATCTTTTCGATATCTTTTTCAATATTTTGTATTTTGCTTTTCAAAGATTTATTTTTTTTGGGTGCAGAAACGAATAAATATATTTTTATATATGTTTTAGCAATTCCCATTTGGTATGGGCGTTATTCTCATTTTCTTTATCTTTGGGAAGTTGAGTAAAAAAGTCATTTATCAAGGAACAATAATTGGGATCTTGTAGAGCCGAGATATTTTATTTCCAATAGCCTTTTCCCCTATCGTTAGATGAAACCGAACATTTAAAAAATAGTGAGAGATGATCACTCATTCTACATTTAGATACACTTGGTGCTTTACGTAAATATGTATTCGCAGTAGTAAAACAAAAAAATTGCTAATAAATCTATACATAATCTATTCTACTTTTAGGCAAGTTGCTACCGTCACACCACGTTAGATCTGCTTTAGCTGATTTCAAATCCGACCACGAATCATACATATTGAATCTCTGTATTAAATCTTTAACAACTTTCACGCTTCTATCTTTTTATTACAAATTTTACAGTTAAGGTCTCCAACAAATACAATATTTTCATCATTTAATGTGTACTGGGAAATCCACTTCATAACTTTTTTGAAAAAATTTTCTCTTTGATTTTCTGAATCCGGAGCATATATATTTACAAGAGAGTAATGTTACAATTCTTTTCTCACATTCAATATTCAACAATAAAATTCTACTATCCGCAGATCTATGAACATTAAGAATTTTAAACGGAAAATTTATATTAAATAGTATTGAGACACCTTTACTATGTGGCGAATCTGAAAAATTGTGATAAGAGGAGCCATGCCACCTTGAGTAATAAATATTAATCCTATCTTGAACAAAATGTGTCTCTTGAAAAATAAAATAACACATTTGATATCATTGAACCAGTCATATAAAATTAATCTTTTTTCATGATTATTCAAACCTCTACAGTTAAATGAAAAGAGTTTGATGTTTGCCATTATCTGAAGATTTACCTCTTAAGGTAGTTAAATCTTAAGGTAGTTGTCTAGGCCCTGTTGACTTTTTTGGTTGGTGGAGCCTGTCCTCCTTGGACGAGACCATGCGCTGCCTTGAGCTTTACGTAACTTTTCTGAGACTTTAAGGATAATCTTACCCATAACATTTTGACCTGGCCATGCCTCCGGTTTTGTGTGAAGGGTTTGGATGGCGTTTAATCCGGTACCCTCCCAGCAGGCACAAAACATTGAATAAACTTTGAATCAACGTTGTTTTTCTATGTTGATTCAACATTGATTTTATGTTAGATTTTGAAAATTTGTATCAACGTTGAAGTCTTAACATTGAATCAACATTGATAATCAACGTTGATTATATGTTAAAAACAGTTGATTCAACATTTATTCAATTATTTATTTTGGAAAGGGGGGTGTCATATAGTAATAGTATACTTACTTAAAATTTCAACCGTTTTATTGCACGGTTGCTAAGATGCATTCATAATTGTTGAAGGGATAGAGACCTTCTAATAAGACAGATAACTTTCATCATACAGTATACTGTACGTTTGATCTCATAAAAATAGTAATACTACTCACAGTTTTCTTAAACAGTTTTCTGAGACCTCTAAGTAGTCTATTTGATGAGATCAAAAATATGATGGAAACATTACTTTCTATTTCTTTTGCAAGTTTCTTTGTAATTGTTTTTTTATTATATTTAACAAAAACATTTAAATCCAACATCAAATGCCTTATAAATTGAATAAGTTGTATCTTTTTAAGTACCATTTTAAAAATGGTTTAATATTTCAAGTCCTTAATACAGTATTTTAATTAGAATGACTTTTTTCACATGAAGAAATATTTAGAAGAAAGATAACTCCTTCATCACAGATATATTTTTTTCTTACAACCACATACAACATTGTGATTTTCTGACTTAGGAAACATCGCTCCATGATGTTTTCTAACATGAATTAAATAGGTATAATAGTAAGTATTATTTTCATATGCACCTCATATATATATTTAATGTTGTGGTATTAAATCGTTACTTTTTCTGTTCTCTGTGTTCAATTTCCTCATTTCGTGAGATGCACATAAAAATCATTTTTGAAAAAATAAGCAGCGCTTAATGCTTCAAACTATTTTCCATGTGGCTCTAATGTTATTTTTGTTTATGAAAATCAAAATTACAAATTAAAACCTTCTAAGGTGAAAGAGGGTCGGGACCCCTTTAATGAAAACACACGGTATATTACTATATGAAAAAAAAATTATATATTGTAAACAGCAAATTTCCTATCAATAGATAATTATGTTACAATAATTTTCACCAAAATACACTTTATAAATTAATCATGTTACAAAACCTGAGCATTTACAAACGTTTTGTATTTTCACATGTGATCATGAGATAGTCAAGAATATGAAACTATTCCAAGGTAAGATGCAAATCTTATACGGTACAACTTTTGATGCAGTATAAAGGTGAGAAATTATGTCTCTTTAATGATACTAATACTCTGACATGCCGAAAGGTATTTTTTAAAATTTAATCTTGGTGTTGAGTCCTGAGGGTTGTGTTATGCTGTGTTTTTGAATATTTTCCGGATGTCCTACTGCATATCCTCTTAATTCGTACTTTGGCAAGTTTGTACTGAATTCATACTTATCACTGAATGTGTAAAATTTCTAAATTTACTATCCTTGTTAGTTATAATAGTAAGTAATGATATATGGTAGTGCGACTTTGTCAAGTCCGACCTCGTTATGGTCCGACAGTGTTACAGTTTGACACTATAATAGTCCAAATTATCTATCAACGAAAAATAGGATTGGCCCGCTTAGCGAAGATCCGACGTTGAATCAATGTTGGCAATTCAACTCAATTTGAATTCAATGTTGATTCAACGTTGAAAAGTCAACGTTGAATCAATATTGTATCTAGATTTATCAACGTCTAAACCCAACTTCAACTAATATTCAACGTTTAAACAACGTTGTGTGCCTGCTGGGCTAGTATTGATCATACACGGAATGGGCAAAGAGCGCATCTGCAGTGGAAGAAGAATCTTTATTTCATTACATTGTTTTAATTTTTTCTGTAATAATTTCCTCCATGACGGATGGGGCATCCTGTTGCCATGAATATGGTGCACGAATAGCTTTTCCAATGAACTTGTACTCAAAAAGGGACTTAGCCTGGCAAATACGTTCAGCTGCGACAAGATCACCAGAGTGCATTGCCTCATTGAGTTGAAAAGCCTGCTACACTGACTTGAAATGCTCTCCAAATATGTTCAGGTCACAGGGGTAGAAGTTTGAAAGGATGTTTTGCTCCCCATCGAAGGCTACCATTTTGGGGTTGTTTTCAGTAAACTGAGTACAAACCTCGTCGCCTGGTTTATGGCTCTCGTTCTTACAGGCTGAGCAATGGGGTGCATTTTGGCACGCCTTGAAGAAATGCCCTGCCTCCCAGCAATCTGTGCAGGTGGGGGCGGCTTTTCTACGGATTGCCCACGATGGAATATTTTGCATTTGAGACCTTCACAATAACTGAAGAGTGGAAGGGCTTTGTTGGGTTCCAGAGGTTCAATATATACAAATCTGTTACCGTTTAGGACACTTAATTGTCATATTGTTATTATTAGAGTTCCTAATTTTTTTCATATTTAAGGTCGCTTTTAGGATGGACCCAAAGCTTATTAAGCATTTCATAGATGGCCGAGTCATCGAGAGATAGCGGAACACCACAGATCGTAATTTTTAATGTCTCGCTTTCGGGATGGAATCGTACACTTGAATGTGCTGATTGTTTAATCAAAGCCTTCAATGAGCATTTTGTTTCTGCTATCCTCATCGCTGACATATATCCATTCAGAGGTCACGATCTAATTGCACGAATTATACCATGTCTCCTTTACAACGCTTCACTGCTTCTAATAATGCCAAATTTGTAATCCATTCATTTGGTATAATTTTGGCAATTCGCTGTCTTTAAGATACACATGTTTCAGTAATTGTGCCATTATTAAATATAAACTCGGGGTACTACACAAGTTGCTACCGAAAATACTCCAACAGCTCAGAGAAGTTCTGCAACTTTAAGAGTTTTTTTATTATAACTCTACTGACATTTATTTTCCGTATAAAACTTAGGCAGTAAAATGTGAATTATTTCCTGGAAATCTCTGTAAATGGACTAATCCCCGTGCGGTAGTCAAATGAGCTAATCCCTTGGTTATCCGAAATCCTCTCAATTTTACTTTTGTATCGGTCTAATATGTATGTGAATGGACTATTCCCCGTGCGTTAGTCCGGAAGCTAATTCCCAGTCATTCGTTTTCCCCTGGAGCGAATGATCCCGGATGCATGCACTGGTGCATACTGTTTTTATCCTGTCTGTTTGTCTCTTTGTCTGTTAGCTTTAACCTATCACATGGCTATTGAGTGAAGGATATGGAGATAAGGAACAGTATTCAATATCAGAGTCCATAAACAATACAAAATAGGAACAGAGCAAACACGGACCATCGAAAAATCAGAGGTGGAATTAGGTGCAATTGAGGACTGAGCATCCACTACTGACAGGTCACACCCGCCGTGTGCTTCTTGTCATGATCGGAAAAAAAACGGAAAAATCCATCGTCAATTCAATGCGTAAATAATGGACTAACAATAAGTACGAAAAAAGTCAGTCACAGTTTGCCTTAATGATAAACTGTATTTGTCATTGTATCGACCATAGAATTTACGGAATGATTACTTGAAACGAAACTGCTGATATTCTTGTTTCATAAACTGTTGTCAATAATTTACCTCGTTTTAGAAATTGTTTATACCTAGAGCATGCTGTTGCGTATCAAATCAACTGAGATATATACACTCCGTATGCAGGCGATGATGGTATATTGCTGCATAAGTAAGGGAAATTGACGATAGAAAAGTTAAAGTCACCACGTTTATCATATAGCTTGGCTGTTAGATTACCATTAACGTCTTTTTCAAGTAAAATATCCAAGTATGAAACAGATGTGTCGGACTCTCTGGTATCTTTTATCTCAAGCTCACCGGATATATCATATCAAAGTAAGAATGGAAATACCATTGTTACATGTAATTGACAATACGTCGTCGATATATCTAAATATCGAGTTGAAGGCCATAGCAACTGTTTCATTTCTTTTCACGCATAAGATTTTGCACAAATTCTGCTTCATGTGAATACAAAAATGATTGGGTGGGGCTATGTACGGCTTTCATATTTAACTGGTGTATTTCTTGTGACATGACCTTTGCACAGGATTCGCATAAATTGACCTCCTGACATTGGAGTTTGACCTATTAATTTTTACAAAAAATTACCAAAATTTAATCTTGACCATTACTTTTGAATAGTCGGAGCTTGGGCTTTCATCTTTCACATGTGTATTTATATGACAAGACCATTCAGCTGGTATAAATATTTCTGACCTTTTTGACCTTAACCTAAGAATTCTTTTTTTAAAAACTTTAATCTTGGCCATAACTTTTGGACAGTTAAAAAGAGGGCTGTCATATTTCACAGGTGTATTTCATGTAACAAGACTTTCCTTTGGTTGTCGACACTTTTAACCTTTGACCTTGACCTTTGGAGTAAAAACATTACAGATCAATGTAGAGAACATTTAACAAGGATCCCCGGAAATAAGATGTCAAAGAGGAGTAAGCTATAAGATGCACTAGTCTGATTAAGCCACACCTATTGTTATGTTCTGCATCATTTTTTTGGTCTTTATAATGAGCCTAATTTTGTCGAAGTATAAAAAAATAAAAATATTATTTTTTTTAGCTAAACCATTTTAACTGCGCATATTAATTTCTTTACCACATACAATGTATCTTTGTTTTGGTCAATTTAGGTTAGTGAACAACGTGTGTGACAAAAAAGGAACAAAGCTAAATATTTAACTGATGGGCAATTATTGTATACAATAGACATTAGTCATTTATCATTTTTAATAATAAAAGATAATAAATTTAAGGATTTTAGAGGATTAGTGGAACTCAGTTTAACGTTGGTTCATGAAAGTGATTTGAGTTTGAAAAACAGATTCATGCCAAAATAGAGAAATACATGTGAAACCTCTTTTTGGACATTTATCAACGTCAAAATACATATAAATTTCCTTAATTATATTAATTTTCCTCATCCCATCCGCTTTCAAAGTCACTACACACGATTTTCTAAAGTGTTTGGTCCTAATCAGAGCTAATCATGAGTGTAATAATTTTAAAAATATGTTTCCGTAAACACTTCAGGAATAAAGCCAAAACATTGACGATAACAAAACAAGCATACAAATCGAAACTTAAAACTTTTTGTTAAATAGAATTTACATTAAAAATAGAACCGTGCATCTTTTTATAGGCATAAGGATATGTTTATCAAATTCAGATCATACTAGTTCTTTATTAATTAGTTAATATCTGTATCATATTCGAAAATTGTAGAGGCGGTTAAATGGACGGCTGGACAAGTTAAAATTAGCTTGTTGTCAACAGAGTGGAATTTCTTATCGCATTTTTCACATCTAAATCATTGCTCGGTTTTAGGGTTTTAGTATGGTTGTGACTTTCTATAAAGTATTTCAATTTTTATTTTGCTTGGATGTCGTATATACTCAGCAACAGTGTGTGGGGTAAACACAATAAATTTTAAATTTAAGAATAGATTAAAACATACCTTCATTTTCAGTTTTAATTATTTTTAACTTTCTGTTTCAGGGATAACGGCGTTGAGTGTTGTGAAGGATATATGTGGAATAATAATATAAAACAATGTATCAGTAAGTAAAAAAGAATTAAATTACTCTAAAAGAATGAAGGATGACGTTTGTATTTTATATCTTTGAAGTGAATAAATGTTCAGTTATAATTTATATTGAAAATTGAATATTTTTTAGGAGACTTATATTACACGTATTAGACATCACAATCTAGAGTTCTAAAATGAGTTAAATTACAAGATATTTTCATCAATCATCATGTTGAATATTCTTTTTAATTATGTTCGAGAAATAAAGAGAGATTTTAAATATGTAGTGATATCAATTATTAAACAATTGTTTTGTTTTTTAATGAAGAGTGCCTAATTGGTTACCTTGGGACAGCTTGTGATTTTAAATGTCCATATCCTTCATTTGGCGACAGCTGCCAAGAAAGATGCTCCTGCAACAAAACACTCTGTCACTTTGCTTTAGGATGTACATTAGGTATACTTAGAAGACACGTCACTCTATTGAACACATTACTAAAAGTAATCATATACAAAAAATGATACCAGGGGTGTAGGTAAATGTTGTATAAGCGAGAATTTGTTTTAACTTCAAATGCACCTTAGGTTAATCAAAGATGGTATAGAAAAATAATGGATATTATGAGTACATCATCTTTCATATCAGAATATTTTTTAATTCAAGTTAAAATCGAGGAATATAATTATTTTGTCAGCTATTTGTAAAGTATACATCAAGACATATAGATAAGTGTATTTTCGGAAATGTATAATATGAATTCTTTTAATGAACATTTAACCTAAATAAGAGATATATAGTAAATTATAGATAACATTCTGCTACTTCTTTTGTAATTTCAGATGCATCAAGTAGAGAAAATGTTGAAAATCATACATTAATCCATCAAATATTGACGACATTAAAACCTTTAACAAATTATTCTACGATGTATAACGTTGCAAGGGACAAAGACGAAAAATATCTGGACAAATCAACGAAAGAACTACTATTTGTTTTAGTGTGTGTTAACTCAGTAGTAGTGCTAGCTGCTGTTATTTACATCTTTAAATGCATTGTAAAAAGAGCCCAGACAACGAGAGGTAGTCATCATGCATCAAATTCCTTAAAAGATAGTGGACATGATTACGAGACAGCAGAAGATACAGAAAGAAACGTAGCTTATAACTTTATTCCTGATCAACAATACAGTACTGTTACAGTAAACATCAGCTCTCCTGATCAGGTACAGGGGGATCAGGGTTCTCCTGAGAAAAGGAGAATCGAAGAAAATATATCAGTGTTGAACTCTCAGGAAACAGGTGGTTACCTTATACCTTCTTCAATATCGTTGGCATGACAGTACTTACTTACTTAATCCTCTTCGTGCTGGTTAGCACATAAGGCCGTCACCAGAGACTTGGCATGACAGTACTAGTATTCAAAAGGTTTTTCCTTAACAGATAATGCATTGTGGACAATAAAATATTATTTTATTGCTACTTACAATAAAGGTTTACATTTATATTTTTCAATACATAAAATTTCCTTCTGTAACATTCAGGTGCTTTATTACTGTTCAAGACTGAATTGTAAATTTACATGAGAATTTATTTTCTTTTGCACAATAAAAGTTCATTAAAACACTCCTCGAATCTATGTTTTAGAATTCTGCTTTATATTTTGGGTCACTCCACTGAACTCCACTTGAACTATCATCTGATTCCTGATCTTGTTCAAAGCTTTGATTACGTTCCCTACTCATATAAGGGAAGCAATCTTGATGTGTTTTAAGGCTGTGTGTGTGTCTCATCACCCTTTCATCCCTTGGAATAACTATTCCACCACTATTTGTTGCTGATTGGTGTTTCTTTAATTTTTAAAAGGAACCATAAGAATGGCACCGTACTTCATTAGAGTAACAATTATATCGATTTCTTCAGAAATTATCGAAATTATCACTGATTATTAATTAACATTGATGTCTCCGGGGACAAAAATGTTGACATTTAAGAAATAAGATATCATTTTTAGAGTTGCATTGGGGTATGACAAGAAGTCGGTCACGTGATCAAATTCTATAACGCCCGAAGGGCGTTATAGAAGATTTGATCAAGTACCGACTTCATGTCATACCCCATTGACACTCTAAAAAATGATATTTTATTTCTTATTTTTATATTTTACGTTTTCATTCATTTTACAAACAAATATAGGCATTATTAAGACTTAGATTTTGAAATGCAACGTAACTTTGCTACGACGTTATGTGACGTCACAGTCGGAACTTTCCAAATTACACGTGCAGTTTGCTTTCCATACGCAAGAAAGTCTGATCATGTGACCGACTGCATGTCATCGAAAATTGAATTTCATTTTTTTAGTATTGTCATATAAGGAAAGACATTGGCAAATGTAAATATATGTTTTTGTGATAGGTTTACATGTTATTCATATCACAGATATTTTGGGAGTGTTTGGCGGCAGTTTAGAAAGTCTATTTCGTGCAACGAGTAGAACTGCGTGAATGCGTCTGTCTTCCCCACCAGCCAGCTCTTTCAAATTATTGACACTCATTTTATACAGTGTTAGTTTTGTTTTTCTTGTGGAAGATATTTATTTCCATGGATTCTACAATCCAATTGTTTTTAATCAAACAATATTTGTTCTGAATCATAATTATGTAAGTTGTACAAACAAAATCTTCACTGCAATTGACAATCTATTCTAAAGAATCTTAAAGTCAACTGTAAAACGTCGATATCTAAAGTATTTTATGGATTTAAAGGCAATGTTTAGGTACAAAAAGAAATTTTATTTTGCTGAGAAATAACTATTGAAAAATAATTTAATTCTGTTTGTATTCTTGTCTCTCATTGGTTGATTTCCAAAAAGGAACGCATAACATTTTGTATAATCTGGTTTGGTATGGGGACACACCCCCTTGACAACCAGCTGAATCATCTGTATCCATCAATCCCCTCATTTCCAGTCCTTCGGATTCATGAAAAATTCCAGATTTAATGAATGTACCTTTAACTTCAAACAGTTGCTCGATCTTACCTCATGTAAACAAGCATCATGGATGCTAGATCTATGTATCAGTTTTTACCTCCCCTTGCTTCCCATCACTTCCGTTACTATGGTTGTATTATTGCGCGGTAAATTTGAACTAATAAAAACAACACAATTTTACATCCCCAGTTGTTTAATTATTTTAAAATTAAATTATAAGGAATGACTCTAATTCTTGGCCAGATTATCGAGTATAATATGGTTTGGGTCAGTTTACGCTTTTTTATAATCCGCTTCGCGGATTATAAAGCGTAAACTGACCCAAACCATATTATACTCGATAATCTGGCCAAGAATTAGAGTCATTCCTTAATTAACACATGAATACATTTTACTTTTTATAATGATAAAATCTAAAATGATATTGAGGGTGGGCAACAATATTTTATTTTGTTAAAATATAACCACTTACCATTCCGCACGGAATCTTTTCAATTTTTGGAAACCATGTCTTGGCGTTGTTTGTTTGCTTTTTCTACCTATGAATCAATGGTGAAAATAAGAAGACTTAAAGAGGCAGTGACTAATAATTAAACCTTTTATGTTTATTCATAATACAATATCATAAATTAATAAATCATGCAATACGTTTTCAAAACAAAAAAGACCAATTTCATTTAAATTTAAATTAATTTTGTTTTTGAAATATTTTTACCAGGTGATTGTAGTATATTTTCTCCCGATCATTACCAAATAGCAGCAAAGATTCTTTTTCAGTTTTTTCTATAAATGATAATTTTTAAGTTATAAAATAAAATTAACACATATTATTTTCTCTTCATATATATTCTTTGAATTTCGAAATCATCACGGCTAAAACAGCCAGTAGACATAATACATACTGTACATTTTTTTTTCAGCTTTTTTCGATACATTATTATGTTTCCCAAAACAGTCACAGCGATGAAGCCAGAAAGCGCCCAAGGCAAAACCCTTATCAATAGAAATACATTTTTTGTATAAAATTTCAAATAGAAGGCATCAAAATTGATGATAATGAGTCTTAAAAATACTACCAAGGTGTTCCTTGGACCTCAACGCCATTAGAGGAAATTTGAGTTGCACCGAGATCTGATGGTGTAGAGAAATTCAATTTTTGTTCTTTTGGAGTTGTGTGCCCATTCTTTTTGTTTTGAATTACTGTATCATAGCACTCTGAAACTTAAACAAAACATTTTTAAGTCATTATTTAATCATCATGTTATTGTTCTAAAAAATAACATGTTCACTGACCCAGCTAACGCCTTTCTGTTTCTCAAAATTAAAGACATTCTTAAAGGTTTTTTGTTTGTGTCGCTCCCCTAATGCAGTTGAAAAGGATAAATATTGAAACATTTTGTGAAATATGAAAATAGAAAGGTTTTTTTTTCATGGAAAGGCTTTCAACTCTTGTTTCTCATTAAAGGAGTACTATTGTGTAAAGGAAAAAGATAATTTTTTAACCTACATTTGTATGTAACATTAGAGTGATATGAAATAGGATATTCCTTGCAGTTTCCTTTAGTATGTCTACTTCCTTGAATTGGTCTTGTTCTTCCTTTATTTAATTCTGCGCAAACCCGACCTGAAAATTATATGTAGGATAATATATGTACATTAAAGTACACCAAAATAAAAATTAAATCTTATGCTTACTTTTATAAATATACTAGGTCTCTGAAAATATCTCCCTTATAGTTTGTATTGATACATGTATGATAGGGAAAATTTATAGCGTCTGAACCTTTTTAGATTGATATCGACATAAACAATTAAGCATCCTTTTGTTTTCTCAACCAAGTTTTGTTACAATCAAATCAAAGCTGAATAGCCCAAATTCTAACTCTAACCCCTGCAGTCTAACCTTAACTCTAACCATAACAATAACCCTTGTAGCTTAATCCTAACTCTTCTGCTAACCCTAACCCTTGTAGCTTAATCCTAACTCTTCTGCTAACCCTAACCCTAACCATAACAATAACCCTTGTAGATTAATCCTAAATCTTCTGCTAACCCTAACCCTAACCCTAACCATAACCCTTGTAGCATAATCCTAACTCTTCTGCTAACCCTAACCCTAACTCCGTTCTTAACCGTAACCCTTGTAGCTAAACTCTATCTCAATTTATATCAAGTTTAATTATAATCAAATCAACGCTGAAACAGAAAGAGTACAGGTAGCATTTTGAAGCATTTCTTCTTTTTAGTGGCGTCGCCCGCGTGGCGCAGTGGTTAGAGGGTCTGCTCTAGAGTCGACGTCGCGAAGTTGGGAGTCAATCCTTACGTTGCGGTTTCGACTCCCACTGTAAGACGTGGAGACCGGTCCTTCGCATGAGACCCTATAAACCGAGGCCTCTTGTCACAGTAGGTGTTGGCACGAAAAAGAGCCATTTCTGCTCAATCGCCCGAAGTGCCGACTAAAGAAAAAAATTTGCAGCAATCCACCCGCATTGGAAGCGTCACCATATGAGTGAAAAATTCTCGAGAGGGACGATAACAGCATACAATCAATCAATCAATCAATCAATCAATCAATCACTCTTTTTAGTAGTTTAGTAGCCACTCCATATTATATTATACGCCTGATTAAGATATGTTTCACCGGGGAAAATATGTGTCAAACTTTCCGGCAACAATAAAACATAAAAATGCTAACGATGGAATAGCACTTTATTATAACCATAGGTCGGTAGGGTGAATTCTGGAAATCCAAAAATTGCACCCGAACAATCCGAAGCCTAGGAGTTAACTGTGAACAATGATTCATGTAACATATGAATAATAAAATATAACAATGGCAATTAACACAATTCTGAGCATGAGTGACATGGCTTAGATGGAATATAACTCATGACATGTTGAGTAAAGTAATTAATAATTAATTTCCAGATTCGGATTTACATAGTAATTAGCATAATTAAAGTTTCTCAAGTTGTTTAAAGTAAATACAGTAAATTAAGAGTATATTTTAAAGTCAGCTGAAACATGTCATTAAAACTGTGTTATCAAATATCACACCGTGATATATGTAAAGAACGAGTGCACTTATGGGCCCCGGTAAAACGTGAAAAAATAAACAATCAAATTAAGCAAAATTTTTCATCTCAAATCATTAATTGATATCTAAACCCTACGATTCAACAAATTTTACTGCTGAAATCCACGAATATACAAAGAACAGAACTATACAATGTGGTAGGGGTCAGTCGACATTTGTGATTTTCTATAGTTAATCGAGAACGGTCATGACGTTGCGCACGGTGTTGGTGTCAGTTTCGGTAACGTCAAAATGACGTTATTTTACGTGAATTTCTAGAAAATTAATTTGACGTTGCTTTTTCGCTAACATTTCTTACGAAGAAAAAATAAAAACCCAGTAATACCACCAATTACATGCATATAGTGCAATTCATTGAAACACATGTAATTAAACTCTCATTAGTAGTTCAATGTGGATATATAATACAAAAAATAAATTATTCTATTTTTTTTCAACATTTGTTGAATGGGTCTTGAGTAACGGTAAAATAGTTTTCATAATTTTATAAACTTGGCTTTTATTTAAATATTTATGATTTCATCTTAATTGATCCCGGGATGAAATGAAATTCTCTTCTGGTCGGGTATCATCATGGACTGTCTTACAAAGTATCAACTGTACTTTACAAATGTTTCTCCTCATAAAGTTTATATAAAAAATGATTAAAATGTGTCTGAGAAAATGGCTCTTAGTTTAAGAAAAATCCAAAAGGGAAATATATACACGTATTATACGTGGCCGTACTTTGATGCAGATATTTTAGGTCTAAACTCTCTCTGTCCTTTTGCATGCATGTTCAAATTTGAAATCATAATTATTATCCTAACATAAATTTACGTTTGCATAATTTTTTTTTCTTGTGTCTTAATTTGGATTCGGAATGGTACAAGGATATATAGTTATATACTTATACAGTGTACTACAGTATACAGTGCGCATGTTTTACTTTTATATACATGTATATAAATACAACTTTCAAAAACTAAAGTTATTCTTAAAAATAATCATTATTGGTACATTTTTCTTGTATCTATATCAGGCTCATCAGCAATAAGAAATAAAAAAATCTTTTGACGCTTTAGATAACGTTTTATGCATTGAACATAATAGCGTAATAACGTCAAAACGCCAAATTTTTACGCGTGTGACATTTATGTTGACATTTATATTTTGTTAGGATTTTGTCACCATTTCATCGAAAATTATTTTGGAATGTACTAATAACTTTTTGAAAAGACGCACATTTCATAAAAATCTTCTTATTTTCAATATATATATTTTTAATGACTACATGTATATATATATGATTTATGTTACCACATTTATACAATTATAGTTAGATTTATTACTTTTGGACAAAGTGTGACATTTATGTTGACATTGTAAAAAGTCTGTAAAACAAACATTGCTTAATAGAATCAATTCAGTTTTATATCTAAATAAAGTTTTGTTTTTGCACATTTTGTATTAAATGTCGTTTGGTGTTAAATTAGAAAAATGAATTCTTAAAATGAAGGTAATTGCGGGAGTTTAGCATTTAAATGTGGCATTTTGCCGTCAAATTAGATTGTGACATATAGCTACATGTATTACATATATGTGAATAAGCAATTATTATTAAAATTTTAAACACCGCAAGTTAAATTTCTGTCTAGAGATCTTTTCCTTAATAACATGGCAACATGTTGTAGAATTTAAAATGATATTCAACATTAACTTTCCACCCAGCATTACAAAATTTACCATTTTACGAATCTTAAAAACTTTGTGACATTGAAACTTCAAACTTTGTGACACGCCGTCTTATTCAACATCCTCACAATAAATTGGCTAAATACCAGAAATCCAAAATATAATATCAACCAAAAATATCAGTCTTTTATAAAATATAGTTCTCAACACACAAAAAGGATTATTGAAATGTAATTTAAAAATAGATTTAGCTTATGTAATTATTATTCTAAGTAACCTAAGACTTTTTATGTGTATCCCATATTTCGTTGATTAACGCTGGTCTATACCTCTGTCTTGGATTCTGAGCGACGCTTTCAGAGCATACAGATTAAATGACATTACAATTTTAATAATTTACATCATCTACATCGTATTTTGAATTTTTCTGCCAAATGTTATGTTTGTATTAATTTTTTTAAGGAAGTTATCAACATTTTGTAATTGCGTGTGCGACGCCCCTGTTACCGATCTACATGCGTTTTTCACGTAATTGACGGAATAGTTAAATCAATATCTTTGACTAATGGAAATTCTTTACCAATATTTTTGTTAAAATGTATTAAGTATACAATTACCAACCGAATGTTAAATAGTTTTCATATGGTGAATTATTTTAAAATTATAAAAATAGCGCAAATGCCGCTGCAATAGTATTTTTTATTTTTTTGACACCAACACCGTGCGCGACGTCTCATTCATTTCAAAGCTTTTGTTAACTATGAGCCTAACGTTGTGCAAACTTGTGCGAATGACAAAAGACACATAATACATTTATAAAACTTGTGTGAAAGTATGAAATTTGCAAACGATTAGGCTCGTACTTAAAATATCAAAAATGTATAAAAAGTACAATGTTTTTCCTATAGCAAGCGAGAGCTGTTTACCTGTATGACCCATGTTGAACCCACATGTGGAATAAATTATTTAAAATACTGATAGTCATGTGAGTTCTACCCAGGTAAACATTACTCAAAAGTGCTCACTGTAAAAAAAAATAGGCAGGTTTTGTTTCAGTAAGTCAAAGTCGTGCAGATTAGAGATGTTTGTATGTATTTGTTTTTTAGAACACGGGAGGGTAAAAAGAGCTTAGTGTCGTTCATAAAGTGTCGAACATTTTTAACCTTCATTCAAGACGAAACAGGTATAGAAAGCCACCTATAACACTCCTTTTTAATTTCAAATTCAATGAAACTATTATTGTAATTTTTCAAATGCAAGAGTACCAATTTCTTAGTTTAATCATTTTAGCTACAGACAACTACACAACTTCATTCAATATTTTTAGAAACAGGTTTGGCGCAAGAAATATCATTCAGCAAACGCGCCCGACTATGATCCACCATCAGATTGTTCAAGTATCGATTTAAATATCTATTGGCCGTGATTTACATAAACGAAACTAGAAGAAGGTTCGGTACGACTTTTCCGGATTTACAGGGTATCCATAGGCATTTAAAAATATTAAATTGTTTCAAATCCATGCTAAGTGGTGCTTAACATGCTTTATAATAAGAAAATATCCACTAGTATCTAACTATTTCCAATAGAGAGCGATTTGGTAATATATTCGGAAGTAAAATGGCACATAAAAGGGCCAATTAAGTATTGCTTAAGTGCACTTGTCCTTTAGTTACTTTCTCTTCAAATGTTCTAGGCCTAAGTGCAAAACTTATAATAAATGTTCTTGCTCAAATAAATACGCTATTTCATACATGCACATATATTTTCTTTTACTTAGTGCTTTTAAACAAAAAGATAAACATCTAATAAATTGATTATTATCAAATCAAAGTTATCTATAATAATGGAAACGGGTGCACATATTTCTATTAACTCGTTCATTAAGGGATTGACAACACAGTGATAGTGAAGATCACATCCTTCTTTCACTTTGTCACAGTTTCTTATTTCTTTTCTCCTCTCATATTCCGTTTTGTTCCGAGGACAGTCAGCCACGACAATCTTTGTCGATTTTGCGATTTGAGCACAGGCGTTCTTTTCCTGGTTACGGTAGAGAATTTTACTTTAAAGGACATTTTAAAACAGTTCAGAATAAAGAATGTTTCATAAATGGTTCCACAATTTGTATTACATATTACATCATTAGTAACAGCTTAAATATTTTTACAAACACATATGTGACATTTTTCGGTCAGTCGCGTTTTACTTATGATATTTAATGTAATTGTACAAATTGCAGAAAATTGCCACTTTTGAACTCCTTGTCAAACGTTTGAGTTAGAAAAAACGTTTGCTTATAAAATAAAGTTTCTGAAAGTTCTTGTCCAAAAAAATAAGTATGCATACTTTGCCTTGCAGTGGAGGCAAAAGAAATGATAAAATCAAAGAAATTGTAATGAAAGGCTCCATTTTTTTTAAAATGAAAAATCATCTATGTCTACAACAAAAATTAATAAATTAAATTAAAAATGATAATAATAATAATAAACTAGATACGATCTCGTTGCGAGCAACGAGTGGGTCTTCCGTCCGATTCTTGATAAGATGAGATAAGATTTTGATTGAGATTTTCATTTTGAAATAATGATTTTCCATAATCTGTACAGGGACATTGAACATTAAAGACTTTTAAGAAATCGACATTTAGGGATCAGCCCTTTTTTCTTCATATCATCTGAAAGCTCTCATGATTCTGAAGACTTTTTGTTCAGCAACCATTCAGAGATTGTTTTATGTGCAAAAGAAATATTAAGGGGCTAACCCTTCAACTCCCTAATGGGGACGTTTAGCGAAAAATGAAAGGTTGCATATTGTTCAGAACATGATTTTGAACATCTTTTGTCCAGTATTACTTATCAAAATATTTCTCACGTTCGAGATATAAAGCGTCGAAGATTTAGCATTTTGGCCCCTCTTGGCCCCTAATCATGTAATATACAACATTAAAATCATAATATACCGTGGTAGATTGTTGAGAAAAACATTTTTGCTTCAGTAATGTATAACAAAATATTGACTGTTAAAGAGTTATCGAAAAAAGACTTTTAGCCCCTTTTGGTCCCTAATTTGAGTGCCCAGCCCCTTTTTCTTGATTTCATCTTGAACCTCTTTGAATTCTGAACACTTTTTGTTCAACATCTACCGTAAATCTGGAAATTTTTACGTCGATTTTATTTTGCGAATTCGGTTCAAAATGGTGTTGATAAATTTTTACGTTTCAAAATTTTGCGAATTACCACTGCTTTGTTTACATTTTCTTATTAGTTATTTATTTTTAAGAAAAATATTTTTGCGAATGCAATGAACTCGCAAATTTGCTAAAAATCTATCTACAGCAAAAATTTCCAGATTTACGGTATTCAGAGATTCTTTTTCGTTTTCGAGTTATTCACAAAAGAAATATTTAGCGGCCAACCCTTCAACTCCTTAATGGGGACGTTTAGCGAAAAATGAAAGGTTGCATATTGTTTAGAATATTATTTTGAACATCTTTTGTTCAATATTGCTTATCAAAATATTTCCCACTTTTGAGATATAAATTGTCAAAGATTTAGCATTCTGGTCCCTTATGGACCCTAATTATGTACCATACGACATAAAAATCATAATATATAGTTGTAGATCGTCAAGCTAAACATCTTTGCTTCAGTAATGTATTACAAAATATTAACTCATAAAGAGTTATCGATTGAAAACTGTCGGCCCCTCTTGGCCCTTACTTTGAGTGCCCAGCCCCTTTTTCTTGATTTCTCCTTAAAGCTCTTAGGATTTGAACACTTTTTGTTCAACAACTCTTCAGAGATTCTGTTTCGTTTTATAGTTATTTGCAAAATAAATATTTAGGGGCCAACCCTTCAACTTCTTAATGGGGACGTTTATCGAAAAATGAAAGGTTGCATATTGTTCAGAATATTATTTTGAACATCTTTTCTTCTATATTGCTTCTCAAAATATTTCTCACTTTCGAGATATAAAGCGTCAAAGATTTGCCATTCTGGTCCCTTGTGGTCCCTAATTATGTACCATACGACAATATAATCACAAAATATAGTTGTAGATTGTTGAGATAAACATCTTTTCTTCAGTAATGTATAACAAAATATTGACTGTTAAAGAGTTATCGAAAAAAGACTTTTGGCCCCTTTTGCCCCTAATGTGATGAGTCAGCACTTTTTTATTGATATCATATTAAAGATCTTGTCATTCTGCAAGAATATTGCTCAGTATGTTTTAACAAAATATTTATACTTTAAAAGATATGATACAAAATGTCTCGAAAATTCACTCATGATTCGTGTCCTAGATTTCGACCCCTACCGAGCTTCCATACTAGGCACTTCCGGAAAATATCCTGACCCAGGTGCACATTGGCAATATGTCCTCTATCTTTGGTAAAAATTTCAGCGCTCTAGCTTAAACCGTTCTTGAGTTCTGCTCTAGACAAGAAAACCCTCTAAATTTCGATTTAAGGGCAATAACTTCCGACCGGAAGTGAATTTCAAAAAAATGAGAAAAACGAATCAGGTTTAGGTGAAGACACATCTTTCCTGAAAATTTCAAGTTAATCGATCGAGTCATCTCCGAGAAATCTTCTGCACAAAAATTGTAAGAAAAAAAAGGGAAGAATAATAAAAGTGAAAAAGAAACAATAGAATAATAGAAGGGTCTTCCGCTGAAGACGGAAACCCTAATAAATTAAATAAATAGATAACAAGTATAAAATGAAATGGGTCAGTCGTGTGATGAAATCATGTGGTAGACTGATGGTCTTTAAGTAAATGTGATCACTCCGACCCACTCCACACCATTATCAAATATTTACATTTGCTGATGTCTTTCCTTATATAACAATAATAATATTATTGAAATTCAATTTTCAATGACATGCAGTTGGTCATATGATCAGATTCTCTTGCATATGGAAAGCAAACTACATGAGCGATTTGGAAAGTTCAGATTGTGACGTCACATGACGTCGTAGATACGTTATGTTGCATTTCCATAACTAAGTCTAAATAGTGCCTATTTATTATACCTCATTATAAATATTCTACACAACCCGTTGTCTGATTGGTTATAGGTTATCACGTGATCGGGTCGTAAAACTTCATATTTCCCGTCGTCGGCACGCTTTTCATCTAGCCTGGTCCCCTGGCTCACCCTTGACGCGGAGTATACGAAGCAAAACAGGGACAGGGAACCAGGCTAGCTTTTCATCATATTCCACCTCTTCGGAACACCTAGTGAATTTTCCCGCAATATAGTTCTCGTTCGTTGGACGAAAACTCCCGAGAGTAGTAGACGTCACAATAGCCTGGTTGTCGTCACAAAACTGATGACAATGTGTTGACCAAAGGGTTTTTGATAGTAGAGAGCGGTGCCGAATTTGAAAGTTTATGTTTATTTCAAAGGCTTTGCTTGTTTCGGTATAATAAACAATTCATTGCATGATTGTTCGGGAAACATGAAGACTTATTCAGCCAAGAAATATCATATTCCCCTCGGGCGAAGCCCTCGGGGAATATGATTATCTTGGCTGAATAAGTCTTCATATTTCCCTCACTATCATGCAATAAATGTATAATATCTTTCCTTATCACACGAATAAAAAATGAAAATATAGATATAAGAAATAAAATATCATATTTTAAAGTTTCATTGGGACAAGACATGAAGTCGATTAGAGCGTTTAGATTACAAGAAGCTATTTTAAATGTTTCATTAATTCATAAATAGACGATGTTTTTCCCAGAGCTAAAATTGATATCTTTTCAAGTAAACGTGAAACAGCATAGGTAATTCAGAAGACTGGGTTTTTTCCCCGGGTAGATAACTGTATCTTTTAGAGTGCTCTTCTACTGAGAACATGGCGGTAGTAAATATATCATAAAAAAGAAATTCTAAGCAAGAAATAAAAGTTTATGTTATTTGTCAAAAATTGAAACAAAACAAAAAAGAAAGTAAAATACCTACCTATACGTTTAAATTCCACTAATAATTTGCAAGGTTATTTTTTGCAGACTGAATAAAGATTTGAATTTTCCTTTTTTTTTTTGTAAGTTGGACCCGATGATGCAAGTAAGATAAGAAAAGATACGATGTCATATGAATTGAATCGAAGAAAGCCACATCTTCAAATGGGTCTATTTCACAAAAGAATTCTCTATTTAAAAAGCATTTTAACACGTGATAATGTTTACCTCAGATTTCTGTACATAACAACTCAAGTTTATCTAGTTCCAGTTGTAAAAGTAACATCAATAATTTGACTGTGAGGTAATTTTTTCCCATTTAATAATTAAAAGTACATGTTCCGTGCGTATCACATTATTAATAAGATTATTTACTAAATAGATTTTTGTGCACATTATATAATGCTTGCTTTCCATCCATGCATGAACTGTTGAGCAGATTTTAGTCTAAAACCATAATTTCTAAAATTATGCATCATATTTAAATACTTACATAAATTTGAATCCTACAACACAACTAGGAATAGGATAAAACCAGGCACTTCATTTTGTAGCGGAAGGTTTTTGAGAAGAAAATAATCATTTTCCCTTATGAAGTATTTAAATTGCGAGAATATTAAAGTTAAGATTTATATTTTCGATGCACATAGATACGGAAGCCCATTTAGGACTATATAGAGCTTATAGAGCTATTTATTACAGTGATATGTTTTAGGCTGGTTCTGAAATATCTACCATTTTTTAAGAGTTATATCAACATATTGTTTATAGTATATTATAAAACTTCAAAGTCCAAGGAGTAAATGAGTCAATTTTAACTAAATATTAACACCTTTAATTTCAGTAATATCGAAATATTAACTGAACATAAAACATAACTTTGATCAGTCTGCTAAAATTCAGCAAAAGTTTAATACCTTAAAATAATGTTCTCGATTGTTAATTTCTTTTGCCAGTAAAACAAAATTTATTGAATGTAAAAAGTCAATTTATTAATTGTCTGAGACCTTTGACACCTTGCTTTTTATAAAGAATGCCCGTTTTATAGGATAAATTAATAGTATTATTTGTTTCTTTAATTATTTTAATATAAAATATTGAAGGGATGACTTCGAACAAATGATTTATGATTAAGAATCAATATCAGTTCATAAAGGTCACAAATTTAGCCTCAAAAGAAGTTCATTGGTCCCTTTTTTGTTTCGATTTTCAAATGAGCTTTTTGTGTGTATATACTACATAAATTTATTTGACAAAAAAATTCTTCAGGATCCAACCTCCTCGAAAAGTCTGACATGACTGCTAAAATATAATTATCTAGTATATGACGATATAGATATTTATCTCGTAATATGTTATATCACAAAAGGAAAATGTGTTTCGTACCAGGAATGTTCAATACGTTTTAAGCTATATTTCCTTCCAAATAAATTTGACTCACACTTAAATATATTAATGGAATAATGGAATTGTTAGCACTTTTTATAATATATATATTATCAAAGAAATAAGAGCAATATTTTTACATCGCTTTTTAATATGATAGTGTTTTCCCTATGTACGTGTATTCTTCTGGCTTGTTTTGAAAATACAAGAGCACAAGAGCAATGCATTGGGTAAGATTACAGAAAAATAACCTATTATTATTAATTTTCTACAACTGTTTAATAATATTTTTCTTGAAAAATATTTAAAATCTCTAATTAGCCAGTCTAACCTTCTATTTTAATAGTGAAAATGGTACTGTATGTTGCGAAGGCTACAAATGGAACAGAATGAAAACAACCTGTATCAGTAAGTCAGATTTATGAAACTCTCCAGTCTATAGAAATTTATTTTTGATAGCTGAAAAATAAACAAATATTTATTCCTTACATATCTAGTACCTAAGTAAATTGTAAATTAATATACAATTGTTTTGTTTGCTGTTTGATCCTTCTCCAGCATTTTCATTATATGGATACACCACCACTCGTCGGAGGGTGCCGCAAATGTTGACTTAAATCCTATTGAAATAAATCGTTGTTCTGTTCCAACTAAATCACTTTATCCAGATCTAGTTGAAGTGGATGAAAATCGTATTTTAAACAAATAGATTTAGAACTATACTCGACACTTAAGGCTAATGAGTAGTGAGAGATCTTTTAATCAGTAAAACTTTTCCAGTCTTGACGAATCTCGCTGAGTTTTGGCTGATGTGACTGGCCGACGTCATTAGAGGATGCTTACTTTTCCATGGCACCTAATCCTACCTCTTTTTTGAAAGAGGTCCAATTTTGCTCTGCTTACGATTTATTTTGATTCAACAGCTGTCCAATGGACTTTTGAGCGAACTTGACTACTGTTCGATATTATTATATTTCGTGTAAAAGACCCCACCTTATACTTAATTTACGAATAATTTCTAACGATGATAATTCTGCCTACATGAAATTGAATATCTTCTGAGAGTGGGTCATTTAATGGACAACATTAGAATATTTCAAAACAGGTATATTAAATGTAAATTTCTAGTATATCTTCGCAGAAGTTTAGATTCTACCTACATATATAACCTTGTTTTTGAATATTCTGAGGATATTGAATATTTAAGTTTTTTTTCTTGAATTGATTGTATGTGCCAAGTCCAATGTTAAACCTAGATAATAATAAAAAAGAAATAATTGTATATTTCATACTACTTTATGCTGTAACATTTGACACATTAAAAATGTATATATCAATTTTTTGTAGAATGTAACATTGGATATTTGGGATCGGAATGCGAAATGCAGTGTCCTTATCCTTCATACGGAGATGCTTGTCAAAAACTCTGCAATTGTGAAGAAATGAAATGTCACTTCATAAATGGTTGTAGCGCCGAAGGTAAAATCTAAATATCCTAATATGAACTTAGTCATATATAAAAGGTATGGATGGTAAATAAATCAAATATTAATATACACGTATGTTTCTTAGAGACAACCAACTCTAAAAGGAAGGAGCACATTCAGTGACATATCATAGAAAGAGTTGGGAGATTTTATACCTAATTCCTTACAAATAAAAAATATCACTCTGAGATCCTTATCATGAAGTTTTTACTGTAGCAGGAATACATTGACCTTTAACCTGAAAAGTCAATAGAGGTGTTAAGATATTCATGGACAACAATGGTATAGCAAAAATTATACTGATCTTTGACCTGAAAATCCAAAATATGTATATTAAATCTTGAGATTCAGACTTCCAGACTTTTAGGCTTTCACCCTTTTAGGCTTTCAATCTTAAAAATTTTCAGACTTTCAATCTTTTTAAAAACTTTCAATCTTGAGAACTGAGTATTTTTAATATTTATTTTGTAAGTCTTGACTTTTTTATGTCATTAGGATTAATCCTTAGTCATTCAAACTTTTTCATATTTGTAAAACCAGAGTGTGAAAGTTCATTGTTTGTGTAATCTTCTTCATGTTTACCTAGAATTACTGCTTTTAATACAGTCAAATATAATTTTCTGATGATGGAAATTTCAAAAATTGCCTGACCTGTACATATTTAAAGTTTCAATATCATACACTCATGAATATCCATAAAAATCAATATATTGATTAAGCATTTGCTATCAACCATACACTTGTTAACCTAAGGAAATGCTCTTATCATAAGTTAAACGCATAAAATTCTTCATGCAAATTTTGAAGAATCTCTGTTAAAAGGGATGCTAAAGACAAAAGATCCATACATTTCCAAGTAGTCATAATTTTAAAAACTATATGTATCCAGATTTTAAATTAAGGAACATTGGAAGAACCCTTTTTATCCTTTATAACTCATGACATTTCATGTAGATAGTGGGTATGATGTGTAAATAATCTTTTTATGAAAGGAGGATGGTGTAAAGTTACTCTTACCCCACACCCAAGGGTAGAGGGGAGGGTGGGGGGGGGGGGGTTGAATCCCTTTCTTTTGTCCAGGAAACCTGAATTTTAGATTGAATATCCATAAATATCAAGATATTGATATATAGGGATGGTCTTTTGTCCAGAAAACCTGAATTTTAAAGTTAAAAAAAATTATAAAATTGAATTCAATTTGTATTTTAAAAAAATTATAAAATTCAATTAAATTAATACAATTAATCTTAAAGTTATTTTTTTAAATTTGAACATTAAATTTTTTTCCTTTTGATTACCAGACTCTCATAGGTGAACTGCATCAAACAGAATACAGATCATTTTAAAATCTTGCACTTTTTAAATCAAAGCATTAATAATGGGATAATATAAACCTCAGCCATACATAAACAGGAGTGAAACTGAAAGCCATGAAGGTTTGCATTCTTAATCTTATATTTGTTTACTATATGTATGACTTGTACCACAAGTGGGTTTTTTTGTCCAATTGAATAAATAAAATAATAGGCTATTCTCTCCTTAAGTTTTCTGTAACCACTAGCACAATCTCAATAAAAACAACACCTTTTAGAAAAACTTATGGCTTTTTCCTGTTGTATGTTAGACAGACTTATTTTCTTTGAACTGTGTTCATGTGAAAATGAAACCTTTTGACCTTATACCTTAAAATTGAAGAAGTAAAAATTATACCTGTTTAAATTAATGACCATGTTCAGTGAGATACTTTAGTAACAAAAATAAAGGACCTGTGACCCTTCTATTTATAACAACCCTTTTTGAAAAATTCAAAAATTTATTCAATGATTTACATATCTTCTTCTTCGTCTGATGATCGGTCCTCAATCACTCGAGTCAACAAAAGTCCTTTGTTTTCCATCGAGTCTTTAATCTGGGAAAAGGGGATGCGACAATACAAGTACTGCCTAACGCCGTGATAATCTGGAAAAGTCAGGGTTTTTTTCTCCATCTTGATATAATATTTCACACAATCTCCAATGTCCGAGTACCAAAGACTTTCATTCAGTATCATGTTTACAGGTGTCCCATCTTTCATAGAATATTGAGTACAGGTGACCCATTTGTATTGGTGATAATGTTGGTTGATTTTCACCCTCACTCTAGGTCCTCGAAGAGATGGGATTTTCACTCTTTTTTTCCAACCACACATTGTCCAGGGAATATCCTGGATGATTTTCATAGAAATCCATGATGGCTCCTACTTTAGTTTTCATCCACCCTCCTTGCATGTACATAAACTGACTGACAGGACTCTCACAATACCAACGATACTGCATCTTTGGGAAACAAAACACGTCTGACTTGTTTCGTGTCCTTTTTCAGAATGAGAGAGAGTTTTTGATATATACCTCTTGAATAAAGCTCCACTTTATATATACCTTTACTGTAAGAGCCGTGTGCAAAACATACGATAGACCTACGTTTTTTTTAATGCTGACTGCACAGGTAAATACTTGCGCCGTGTGCAAAACATATACGATAGACCTAGGTTTTTTATGCTGACTACACAGGTAAATACTTGCGCCGTGTGCAAAACATATACGATAGACCTAGGTTTTTTATGCTGACTACACAGGTAAATACTTGCGCCAAGTGCAAATTAAAACATATAGGATAGACCTACGTTTTTTATGTACACAGGTAAATACTTGGCAGAGATTCAAACCCGTGATTGTGACGTCATCCTTACAAAACCTAATGTATAGAGAGAGCGCTTAGTTGTGTGTATTTAGGGAAATAACTAACAACACTAGAATTTTTGTTTTTTTTCTTTTATTTTATTGATTCATAACAACAACAAGAAAAAGAACATCATAATAATAAACATTCAAAACCTTTCTTCAGTTCTTTTTGTATGGGGAAGGATCTCCTCATGTACAAATAATGTGTTTCACAAGCACAGTCCATGATATAGTATCCTTTTAGGGCCACTTTCTTACCATAATCTTTAATACAATCACCGGATTTTTGTATCCATTTCCCTTGAAACAAAGTCTTCTCAGGTCCCTCTCTTGGGTGAGCCAAGACGTATTTGATTTTCCATTTGAATTCCCGATACTTGGGATGTCTGGGTCCTGCTAAGAGCAGGATGCTGTCCCCTATGGGATTAGGTAACTTTATTCTCTTATACAGGTAGATTTCATTGAGGCCTGTTTGTCCTGGATTCTTATCAAAGAAATCTTGAATACATTCCTCTTTGTTTTTCATCCATTCTCCCTTTAAAGTAGTACCTTCAGGTTCTACTATTTTCCAAAGATACTCTGAGCTTAAAAATTCCATGATGTGCTCTGTCCCTCACTCAGATCAGAAATGATCTCTAGGATTTTGTAGGTCTCCTTTTTACATAGACTCTCAGGTGTAATTATTTTTTAACTTGCAGAGGAAAAAACCAATAGAGAATTTTTAATTAGGAATAATTCAATAATGTCATTCTTTTATCACTGAGTGTGGTAAAAAAAAAAATCTAGGTCTGAGGACCTTGCTTAACAATAGAAAACACCAAATTTGGGTTCTGTCCTTTTATTTATAGTGAACACAGAAATCTTTTTTTCATTTTTTGAAAATAAGAATGTCTTTTTTAAAATTTGAGAAGAAACAACACACAAAAACATTCAATTTTTTTATTTGTAACAACAAACAAACATATCAACATATCAATAACCATAAGGTAAAGTGTTATAATTCTCTACAATTTGTCTCTTATCATACACAATTCTATACTTTTTCTCTGAAGGTTTGTTCACGACCTCGTGATCACGGGTCCTCTAGATTTTGCTATCATAAGGGACTGTCACTTCCTCTATTTCTCCCTTAAGCATTTTTTCTAAAGTGTTTGGGCACACCAACTGAGAGGTTCGATGGTTGAGAGTGATTCCTTTGCATTTATGAACCTCGGTTCCTTTGTCCGTCCGGAAACCATAATTTTAGGACCTGCCGACATGAATTTGGTAATGTGATCCCCGTCTAATTCGTCGGTCCATTCTCCTAAACTATGACCCAAGGTAGGATTAAAAGCTCCTTCCTTATGTTGGTAAATGATACTGTCCGTATCGAAATAAAGCCCCCGTTCTTCTAAAGGTTGTAAAGTCTCGTAGAGGTGTAAGCGGGCATAGGCGGTGGTAAAACAAGCCAGGATCACGTTTCCAAAGGGACATTCTTCGACGAATTCCTGTTTGTCTTGAAAATTCACTAGAATCTTGTCTTCATTGGAATCTTCTTTATTGACTAAGAGTCGCATTCCCTTGATGTCGAGAGTCGAATTTTGTAAGAGTTGGTGTAATTCCTCTGTTTCGTCCAAGTATCTGACTTTGGGTAATAACAACCGTTGAGCAAATTTTCCCCACAGACAATTTAAAAAGAGTTTAGCAATGGTTCTTCTCACTGGATTCTTCTCGATACTGATCCTATCCATCAGGAATCCTTCTTTGTCTAAGATTTGTCGAATGTAATCTTGTTCTTGTTCTGAGGTCTTACAGTCGGGGGAAATCCGGACGCTTCCTGTTTGATCTTGAGGAAGGTATTGATGTAGTCTTTAAATAAATCCTGTCTGCTTTCTTTAAAATGCCACACTTCGTAAATTCACTCTAAGGTATACCCCATGTCCAGGGCTTTATGTAATTCGCTCGTCACCCAAGTACCCGTGAGACTACGTTCCCGGTCGGTGTGTTGACATGGATGTTGAGAAGTAGGGTCCTATCGTTCGGCACACGTGCGACATAAGGGAAATAATAACTTGCCTCCCGTCCGATAAGGTAATACTGGGTGAAAGAGGCCTCGGGGTGGTAAGACCCGACAGTGAATGAGACCGAAATAACTTCTCACGTCCTGGAAGTCGTCTGTGATGATCTCGGGATGCCCTAAGGGAAAGGGTCTGTGTTTCAACACGTAAGGGTATAAGGAACAGACGTCCACGTATCTCATGTCCCCTTCTTCACAATATAATTTAGTGGCATTGGTCCGGCCTCCGTACAGCCCTTCTCGAGGTTTCAAAGGATCCGGAATGTCCAGATCTCGTACAAATTGCTGTAAACTCTCATCTTGTTGCACTTGTTGATCGAAATCGTGCTCCCAGATACTACACACGTTGTACCCCATGTCCTCTAAATCCGCAGTCCTTCTGAGAGTTTTCTCGTGTAATTGTTGGTAAGTAAATTGGGTCCGGTGAGGATGAGTTTCCGTCTGTAAACTGGGATAGCAAGTGGGGCATCCGTGCCAATAACACCCGTAAAATTCGTAGACGGTACGAGTGGCTTCCTGGTATCCGTCGACGGTATAATTTCCGATCGGGACTTCGCCTCCGTTTCTGGCATGTCGTATATGACATCCACTCTGATGACTCATCCAGGTGAGCCACCGACAGGCTTTGCCCGAATATAGTCGTGCCGGTTCATACCCGAGGTTCGGAATGATGGCAATGGTGTCTTTAGGCATGAAATTTCGACGGTAGGCTAAGTTAGCAGCACTGGCAAACGTGATGGATTCCTGGAAAGGGTCCACGTTGACCAACCTCTTGAGGGTGCTTCTAAATTGTGCACAGCATCGTCGTAAAATGTCGACGTCCGAGATACAATACCCTACAAACTCTTTCTGGAAATCAAACACTTTTCCCCTCTGTTGTTCGTACCATTGGAAAAAAGCTTGTCGTCCACTGGTAGACATTTCGTCCGGTTTGTAGAAAGCTGCCGGTGGATAAGGTCCCACGTAATTCTGGTTCTGTTCCGTATTAAAAAAGTGAGGGAAATAACCTTTCTTCAATTCGTTGAATCCGAAAGCGGAGGGCATCTGGGCCAAAGGAAACGTTAAGAAACTATACGAGTCGATGAATTTGAGTCCACATATTTCCATGTACAAGATCTTACTCCCGTTCATGATCACGTTAGGTTTCAGGGGGGCAGAATGCACTATGTAATTCAAAATGAATTGTCCGTCGTATCCTTTGAAGTTATGGGCGATGACGATGGCCTCGTCGTGTACTAAAGTGGAATTCTTAGTACCTGTAGTGGGTTGAAATAACCACTCCATGAACTTCTTTAAGGTGTCTGGGCCTTGAAATAGGTGCTGACGGGGTCCCATGTGTTGACAATGAGGACAGGGTTGGTCTATGTCTAAGTCATCGCAATGTTGACAGACGCGGTGTGCCACACATAGATTAGGGACGTGGATGTCCGTTTCCTGAGTGCATTCGAAATCGAAATAGATGTAAAACTTTAAGGTGTCTTTTCCCTTCTTCTTCTTCTGGGGCTTCTGTTGTACGTAGCACCGATGATCGGCATCGACGATTTTCTTACAGATCTTACACTGTTTCTGATCTCCGCATTTGTGATGAGGTAATAAATTCTTAGGTATCCAGGACTGACACTTCTCGCATAACCCCATTAAATTGCAGACAGTAGTGGTGGTTTTCTTACTATGAGGTCTTAAATGATTTTCGTAGTAGGTCCTGTTCTTAAACATTCCTTGGCATTCCCGACATTTAATCTCGATCCCTTCATCGGGACATTTAGGGTGTCGTCCTAAACAATAGGTAAGCGATGAGGACACTTGGACCGATGTTCTGTGACATGACTGTACCCCACATCGCAATGATCACAGTAGTAGGGGTTCCCCGTTACTCCCGGCATCGATATGATGGCATCGTAATGATGGTTGTCTAACAAAATGTTCAAACAAGTTCCATCTCCCCAGCCTTTGAAGATGCGCTCTAAACAGAGTTTAGTGGAAGTAGATTTGAACTGAAATATTTTCAGACGATACTGAGGAGCTAATACCTGTTGTAATTTTGTCCACTCTGCATTTCCACAAGCTTGAGTGATATCACACTCGGCCTGTTCCATGAGGGCTATGGCTTCTCGTTTCTGGTCTAAGGATTGCCTATCTCCCTTCCGCATACGAAGCCACCGTTTTTCCCATTCGGGGTCTGGATGTTCGGGTTTCTGACTGTGTAATCGAGTGACGACGATGGCTCTAGCCAAACAAAATTTATCATGGGGATTGACGGTCCGAACGATGGATTGTTTATTGTTCTTGAAAGCTTCTTTATCCACTTGTAGATGTTTGTTTCTGTTTCCACCACTCCCCTGGGGATTCTCGATGTGTAACAGATCGAATTCCGTGGAGCCGTCGCCCAGTTTGAACTCCTTTTTGGATTGTTGCACGTCTTGTATTTCTTTTAAAATGACGTCTTCGTTTAAATCTTTACATTGCGAAAACTCGTACGAAATGTCTGATTCCAGAGAATGGTGACGAAGGTTCAGACGGAGGTAATCGTTAGGATTACACTGCATTTCAGATTTGAAGTTTTGTAACATGTTTCTGAATAATCGCCGAAGGAAAGCTGTGTTTTCTTCTTCTTCTGGAAATTCATCGAAATGGACGAAATATCTATTTTCATGCGCTTTAAATTTTGGAGAGGTCCTTTCTTGAGCTAGTCTCATATGATAATACTCAGAAATGGGTTTAGGTGGTAAATCTATTTCTCTCTCGGTACTTTTTCATTTCAATATTCGTTGAGCCTGTAACTGTTTTTCTCTAGTAGAATCCATGTCTATCAGCTGATGGCTCTGAGGGTAAAATGAACCCAGAGTGAAAGAAAAACCGTATTTATACAGTGGATGACGTCACAATGCATAGGTAAGTTTTATCGTATTTTTTGCACACGGCCCTAAACAAACTTGAATCGCTGCCAAGTATTTACCTGTGTAGTCAGCATAAAAAAAGTAGGTAAAAGGTATATTTCTTTTGCACACGACCCTCAGTTTTTGCACACGGCACTTTATAGGTGATGGAAACAGGTATATAAGAAAAACGTAGGTAAAACGAATATTTCTTTTGCACACGGCCCTCAGTTTTTTTTTGCACACGGCACTTTATAGATGATGCAAACAGGTAAATATATATATAAGGAAAAGGTAGGTAAAAGGTATATTTCTTTTGCACACGACCCTAATGTTTTGCACACGGCACTTTATAGATGATGCAAACAGGTATATAAGAAAACGTAGGTAAAACGTATTTTTGCACACGACCCTAAAATATTCCTATAGTATATAAAGCGGAGCTGGGAGTACCCTGCGTTCATTATATCCATCATGTTTTCCCTGTGGAGACTCGATTATTTCTATTTTGCAGAAGAATTTGTTTGTCATTACTGTGATCAGAAAATGATCCGACCCAGAGAACTCACGGTATATGACTATCGGGGATGGCATCACAGAACATACATGATTTGCGAGCATTGTGAAATGCCATTTCCACACTGGTTTAACGATGATGAGCCTTCTTTAGAGACTTGTGGTTGTAATTGGTGCATTAAATATTTCATCTGGAAGAAGGGAATTGAGAACATTCCGCCTCCCCGATGGATGAAAATGACCAGGAACAGACAGTTGAAAGAATGTATGATGTGCTACCAGGAAAAGACTCAAGGAAAATGGAAATGCGGACAATGCAGGCAATATCCGTGTTGTGAAAAATGTGTGAAGAAAATCTTTGAGACTTCCTACCAGAAATGTCCCTTATGCCGATTCAGTGGAAATTAAAATCATTTTTGTATTTTTCATTGTGAATAAAATTGTTGTGTTCTTGTTATTGTGTGTTATTGTTTTTTCAGTTGTTCTTTGTCTTTCAGTAAAACCAGTTTGAACTGGTTTAGGCTAGGCTGAGCTTTAGACTGTGAATGAATGCGTGACGTCATAATGACATTCTTTTTTTGAGTCGCTGCCAAAATCGTAGTAGCAGCGTATAGTAAAAAACTATATACAGTGTAAACACAATGAAAGCGGGCCCCTGTATTTAAGGGAAATAGGTTAGGGTTAAAAGGGGTTAGGGATAGAGGCCTAAGGGGAAATTAGGGATAGTTAGGGTTAGGGGATAGGGTTAAGGGAAATTAGGGTTAGTTTCACTTTTGTTTCTTGGTAATGAGGATTTCAAAAAATGAAGCTAGACTGTGAATGAATGCGTGACGTCATAATGATATTCTTGAAATGTTTTGCACACGGCCCCAAAGTATTATACCTGTATAGTTTAGCATAAACAAAACGTAGTACCAACGTATAGTGTATAATGTAAACACAGTATAAACACACCCCGTATTTAGGGGATAGGATAGGTTAGGGCTAAAAGGGGATAGGGTTAGAGGGCTAAGGGGGGATAGGGTTAGTTAGGACTAGGGGGTTAGGGTTAGTTAGGGTTAGGGGGTTAGAGTTAGGGTTAGGGCTGTACTGAGTTGACCCACCTATCCCCAGGGGGGACTGTACTGAGTTGACCCACCTATTCCCAGAGGGGGGACTGTACTGAGTTGACCCCCCCTATGCCCCCAAACCTGCACTCATTTGAACCGGCTATCCCCCAGCCAATCAGAATCCAGTATTTTTGACCTCATTTGCATGAAAAGTGCACTCAGTTGACCGACCCGGCGGGACGGTTTATACTACTGTGGTGCTAGCCGCAGCTATTTACATCATAAAATGCCTGCTGAAGAAGATGGGACTTCAAAACAGCATCCAGACGACAATTGTACCACGTGACGTAAAAGAGTCTGCGTACGAAACTGAAGAAAGGAATGATGTGTACCAGGAAGTTACTGATCGGCAATACACGATACCAGTGGTCGTAGAACAGGTTAATGAAGCTGGCAGTGAACGTGCGCAGTTGCCAACATCTCAAACGGAAGGAAAGAGTGTGAAGTCTTATGAATCTGATGGATATTTAATACCACTAGAAACCCTCAAAACGCCATGAATTGTATTTAAACTGTATTGCAAATATGAGAGGAGCCCCTCACTGTACTTTTAAAAATGTTTCACAGTTAGCTGTTATAAATCTTTTATAATCAAAGATTAGCAGTAAAATTTTATATACATTGTAATGATCGGTCTATGTAATTTTACTTTTGCCTTCAAATGTCCTTCAAACTGAATAGTTGATTGCGTATATTGTTTTACGTCCCATTCAAGAATTTTTCACTCATATAGAAACATTACCATATGCATGTATAAGGCCTTTACTCGGCACGCAGAGCAAGGGGGGTCTTTATCGTGACATTGTCTAGCATGACTAGGGGCTACGATTTTAAGGTCTCATCCGAAAGACTTTGAACATTTTGTTCAACCTGTGCCGAACACGGGGTGAAGGAACATTTGCTACATGTGCCTATTTTTATCGACTTTGGTCAGATGCGGCCACGATTTAAACACATGATCACGGCGCAAGCGCTCTACCGACTGAGCTACCTCTTCAACCGAGGAGAAACACAATTTTAGATTGTAGTATTTTATAGGCATGTGACTTTTTAAAAGTAATATTCGATTTTTTAAAAATATTTTATAAAAGATGTTACCTTTCGATGTTACCAATGTTGAAATTATCAAATATGTTCTATCTACAGGCACTTCGACCTTTATAACAAAGGAAGTGGGCGCTTAAGGCAGGAAAAGTGACTCATAAAAAGAATTAAAAAATATCATTTATACATTTTTTTCAAAACATAGCCAATGAATGTGTTGTAGGTGAATGTAAAATGGGCAAATATTCAGTTAAATATGTTTGATTTTATTTGAATATGCACCTGAATATAGCCGTAGGAGTAAAATGATGCAAAAATCGACTCTTTTATAGCCGTGTTTCATTAATTTCGTTGTTTCTGGGTCTTCTCTCCATGAATTTTAAATGTTTTATCGGTGTATTTTTAACCGTAAAATTTATTCCAGTTGTTCAAAAAATGGAGAGACGACCCAGAAATACCAAAATCTAAACTTTTCCATTCATTTTCTGGTAGAAATTGACAAAGTCCAATTGTATAAGGCTTTGGCTTTAAATAATGATTTAAATACTGGATGCGTATAGTGTCCCGCGGTAGCTACATTGGTTTGTCGCTGGATTCAAGCTATATCGAAGCAGCATTTTAGGTTCGAATACAGTGATATATATATATATATATATATATATATATATATATATATATATATATATATATATATATATATATATATATATATATATATATATATTAATCTTTTTGCTTATAATTTTTGAATTGGTACTGAAAGAAATACTCTTTGAATAAAGTTACTAATTATGTATCATAAATTATTTTACATTGTTTTATTTTTCAATGCGTTCACATTTTGTTCATTTATAGTGCTAACGTTCCCAAATAGAGATAAACATACATGAACTTGCAACTACAAAGTTACACCTGATGAAAAAATATTGAATATATTAAAAAAAAAACTAGAAACTTCGATCGTACTGTTACATTCAATATTTTCAGTGCATTTAAAAACTGAGCACAAAAATTAGTTTGCGTTAGAATTCTATTACATTCTACTGAATGTCTCCAGCATATTTAATTTATCTTTCATGACATCTTTTAATTGAAAAACAAATTATCTACAAATTGATAAACATAAGGCAGAAATCCATTCCCGTGAAGTTTCTAGGTTCATTGTATAAGATATGTTTTACTACATGGTGCTTGGACATTTTAATCTGAATTGTTTCGTGTCAATGATTCCTGCCGACTGCCCATCTAGTGCGCCCACTTTCTTTCCAAATTATTAAATTATATTCTAGAAATGTTACAAATAAATTGAACTGTTAAAAACATCATGAGCTCGTTATTTGTCATAACCAAATATACACCCAGGAAGGGTTCATTTTATTTTTAAATGAAAAAAAAAATATGTGGTGTATCTGTGTATTATCATGTTTAACATTCTATTGGTAATGAACATGTAATTAACATTCATAAGTAATGATTTCACACTATTAGCAGTCCTTTTTTGTATTTATTTGAAGCAAAATTTGTTCGAAATATTATACCTGAAAAGAAGAACTTAACAACAATTCTTATTGCGGCCTTCAACTCATCATTTATACATCGATGACGTAGTATCAACAAACAAATATTATTCATACGTCGAGTCGGTATTTAAAATTTTTCACCCAATAAAATTTTTTTTGAGTTAAAAATCTATAAAAATCCGATATAATGTATCAATCGGAGCAGAACAAACGCAGACTTCCAAAACATCACAGGTGGGATCAGGGGCCATAGAGGAGTGAGCATCCCCTGCCGACCAGTCACTCCCGCCGTGTGTTCCTTGTCATGTCAGATCGAGAAATAACGGGAAAATCCGTCGTCAATTCAGTGTATAAATAATAATGACTAACAATTAGTATGAAAAACGTCAATCAGCATTTGACTCGATGATAAATTATATTTGCTGACAAGGTCATTGTATCGACCATAGAACTTACGAAATGATAGCTTTAAAAGAGACTGCTGATATTCTTGTTTCAACAACTTGTTCGACTATATGCTTTACCTCGTTTTAGAAATTGTTCATACGTAGAGCATGCTTTTGCGTATCGAATCAATTGAGATATATACGCTCCGTATGCAGGTGATGAAGGTATACTGCTGCATAAGTAATGGAAGTTAACGATAGAAAAGTTAAAGTCATCACGTTTATCATAGAGCTTGGATGTTAGATTACCATTAACGTCTTTTTCAAGTAAAATATCCAAATATGAAACAGATGTGTCAGACTCTGTGGTATCTTTTATATCAAGCTCACCAAGATATATCGTATCAACATAAGAATGTAAATTACAATTGTTAATTGACAATATGTCGTCGATATATATCTAAATGTGGAGTTAAATGCCACAGCAAGTGTTTTCTTTTTTCACGCACAAGATTTTGCACATGGAAACCCAAATAGGTCTGCTAATAACGGGCGCAACTGGAAGTCTGGAACCCATGGGAATTCAAATACTGTAAAGGAGGGAAAATAACTCGCGGTGTTAATATTCGCTATATTCACTGTGTTGATAAATCCGTGAATTTAAGAAACAGTGAATAAATAGGTAAGTAGATTGTTGGAAGACATACTCTCCAAAAACAATGTAAATAACTGTCAGTCAGAAATTAAGCATCTTTATTATATCAACTGTTTTTGTGTGTACAATCAAAATTTTTTCTGCAAAATAATTTGCACATGACCAATGACAAGATACATAAATTAACGTGTTCCATTTTTATTGAAAAAGCCACTGTCAATGATTTCGAAAAGCCTGGAATTTAATTTATCAGGGGGAAGGCTTGTGTATAAAGTTGAAAAGTCGTAAGTTTTTAAGCTGTTTGATTTTTGGTGAAATCTTGTGATTTTAAATTATCCACAAGTTCCTTGGAATTTTTAAGTTGTACATGTATCAATATCTCATTCACACAACTTCTTGAATATATTGTTACACAGTACTATTGAAGTTTCTGCTTCACTACTGTTAATAACGAAGTGAGGTGTAAAGAAAGATGCTTGGTTTAATATTTACTGGAACCCGCTATGTATCTCTGTTTGTAAGGATTCTTATGAAGTTTCGGAATCCAATACACTGTATATGTATAAGTATTTGGTAGTTCAAATTCATTGTGGTTCTTCGGGATATCAAAAATATTCAAAACTGACATATGATTTTGAAGAATTTCTTCCTTGGAAAGGTAACTATGAGTATAAGTATGAAAGTATAAAAGAACTTCATACAAGATCAAACCGTATCATTTTAATATTATTATATTTTTATGAGTTCACCCTAACAAAAATACTGTAGTGAACTATATAGCTAACTATAGTTTACACTTATATTTAACTAAAGTATACATGTAGAAGTAAAAACTCTAGAATGTTGATTTTACTAAACTTTCACAGAATCTTTATTATATATTGCCATTGTTCACCTTCTATTTTACTTTTTGATCCGACACATATTTTGGGTTTTCCGGTGTAAAGACGAATAATGACCCCCATCGAATGATGACCGGGGGTCATTTTTCGACAGCGAAAAATGACCCCCGGTCATTATTCGACGTAGAAAAATGACCCTTTTGCCCGTAGAAAAAGTGTCACTTCACTAAAAATTTGCAGAACCCACGTGAAGAAAAATGACCCCCGTAGAAAAAGACCCCCTGTAGATTAAAGCTAAAATTTTTAGGGGGCAAAAAAAAATAGGAAAAAGAAGCATATTGGCCAAAATGCTCACCTGAGCTTACTGGGAATAAACTGATGATATATTGATCTCATAACATTATACAATTATAGCTATATTTTAAGGTAAATGCAATGATTCAGAATCTAAAGGAGTAAAAGATTTATTAAGTCTTAAGGGTTAGGTAAACATTGTTTTTTGATGGTGGAAATCATCGAACTGACAGAAAAAATCAGCAGTATTATATATTATTATATCCTCCGCTTGAAAAGCGGGAGGGTATATAGTGATCGGGATGTCCGTCCGTCCGTGTGTTACGCTTTGAGGTATCCATCTCTTATCCGCAAATCCTCATATATAAAAAGATGTGTTTGTGGAAAAGCTATGCCCCTGTATGGCAACATAGCGAAGATTAAACTTTTATTAAATGCAATTTAAATATATTGTTACCCAAAGTAGGGTCTTCTCACAAGAAATACAACTGCAAAATAGGAAAGCCCTAGCACCACTTGTTCAAAAGTAATGGCTAAGGATAAGTTTTTGAAAGGTAGGTCAAACTCAAACTCATTTCCTAAGAAAATGTTTAATGTAACAAGGATTACATATGTGAAGTATGAATACCCTAGCCCTTACCGTTCAGGAGTTATGGCCAAGGTAAAAAAAAAATCATAAGTACGGAAAACTCCAAGGTCAAGGTCAAAAGGTCAAGGTTTTTAGTATCCAATGAAAGTTAATGCCAAAAACTACATATTTGAAGTATGAGAGTACTAGTACGTACCGTTTAAAAATTATGGCCAAAGTAAAAATTTGGCATTTTTGTGTAAAATGGGACAAACTCCAAGGTAAAGGTCAAATTTGGTGGTACCCAAAGTAAGGTCTTGTCACAAGGAATATACATATTAAATATGAAAGTCATAGCTCCAATAAATGTAAAGTTATGGTAAAGGTTAAGGTTTTTGCGGACAAACAAACCGCCAGATAGACAGACGGACATACAGACGAAAACGATAAAACTATATACCCCCGAATCTTCGATTACGGGGACATAAAAAGAAATAGTCTTCAATTAACTTTTCATATTAATATACATTATTAAGAAGACGTTACAACGATGAAAATGTTTGTTCTGATTTTCATATTAAATTCTCTGAAAAATATACTCAGAACTGAGCAAAAGGGTGGAGTAAAACAAGAATTAAAGTAGAACCTATGTCGGAAAAGTCTTTGTCACAAGATTTTCAAACTTTTCAAAATGATAAATTAGTACTTGCTTATCAATCAGTTAAGATATCATTATATGTTTCCTTGTTTTTTTAATCTAGAACAGGCTGTGAAACTTGGTATGGTATTTACATACTGCGACTTCACATTTTCAAATATTTTTAGGGGTACTTGTCATAAAGGGAATATGAAAAATCATAAAAATACTTCTTCAAACATCGTCGTTTATAAACTTTTTAACTGAATAATATTAAACAATATTTTATCAAGAATAATTTCTTTTTTATTCAATTAACATAAAAGATAAGTCCACCATTAAAAAAAATAGTCAAATGAACTCTATTATTTTTAGTCAATTATGCACCCTATATTTGTAAATATTTTTTAGAAGTCTTTGTCACAATGTTTTCAATCTTCAATATGATGAAGAACATAGCCAAATGATTACAAAAAATGATTAAAATATATACTTTTCCCCTCTAACTAATGAAAGATAGGCTATTTACCGATACTCATATTCTTGACCTTTTTGCACTTACACGGGATTTAATAATTAAATGACTGTTTGGGGTTACTTTCAGATTAAATATTTATCAGAAATTGTACTTTTACTTTAAAAAGATCATATTTAATAGAAAAATTGTAATCAAACACCAAGAATATGAATAGGTAGCAAATAATTGTTAAAAGGAATGCATATCATTTCATTATAGATATCACAAAAATGTACACACGATCAAACGATCTACAACACGTACATCTTTGACTTAGACACATTTCATCAAGATATTACACTATATAGCTGGCAACTAAAGATTTCTTACGATTTATGCATTCCTTCAAAATGGTTACATACCATTCAAATTATTACGAAAGTTGTATGTACATTGTAATTTCATTACACTAGATAGCCTTGGGTTTGTCAACTTCAGGTCTAGATCTAGTAAATAAAAGGTGCCTACATATTTTCTCTTATTCCAGAAATATATTGCCATTAAGCATTATAAACCAAAAAATATATGTATTGAATTAAGATTATGTTGGCATGATTGAATTCTGTGAATTTCAAAATGCAGTATTTTCTACCATTTTTATTGAAGCTGTCAAGTACGGGAAAAAGTGGCATTGAATTAATTATGACGTCTTAATGGGTTAGCACAGGTTTAACACATTTACCAGTTATGATGTCATACGAAGTAGGCTCTACGTTAAAAGAAATGTAATGAATACTGTGTGCTAAATCAAAAGTTTATGTCTACATGTATAGTTTTTGCATTAGAATGACTGTGTATTTTACACTAGCCCATAGCTTTACAGAGCTTATTTTTAGGTCTTATACTTACTCCACCCCCTTTCTTATTTAGGAGGAAGTCGTTATTGAACAAAAGCCAAAAAAAAAAAAAAAAAAAAAAAAAAAAAAAAACCATTATACCTTTATTTTTCTGTAAGAAGGAATTCAAAATTAGCTAAAAATAATCTACTATTCTACTAATTTTTAACTGTTACTTTGCCACAATACTTTCAAGTATACCTCCACCAACATTTAAAGTATGCTTTAATCATGGCGAAGTAAATTATGATATGATAGTACTTGTGTGAAGGCTTAACTTCATTTCAATATTTTATCAAGAGCTCTCTTTCCGAATTATTGAAAGGTATAGAGTTTTATCTATATTTTTGCTTTTCATTTATTATTATTTTTTTGTTTTGTTTTGATTGAACGTAATGTTCTTTTTTTTTGGGGGGGGGGGATTATTGAAAGGTATAGAGTTTTGTTTATATTTTTGCTTTTCATTTATTATTATTTTTTTGTTTTGTTTTGATTTAACGTAATGTTCTTTTTTTTGGGGGGGGGGGGGGATTTTCTCCTCTTTCATTGTCAAATAGGATTTCCCAAACTTAAACAAACTAAAAGTTGAAATGACGGAAAATTTAATTTTTCCTATTAAAGAGTATTTAAACCTGATTTTTGCATGGTTTGATTTCTAAAAACAAGTGGAATATCATTCTTTAAGCAAACATTATAAGGAGGAATATCAAAAAGAAATTTTATTTATTTGACAATTAAAGAATCTCTTTTCAAAACAATTTTAGCATTGAAAGACTACGTTAACCTCTTAATTATTTCATACGACTTTTTGTATTTTTCTGGTTACAGAAAATGTAAAAATAAGTTTCGCTGTAAAAAAGATATCAAAGAGTGTATATTTTGTATCATTTTAAAGGGGGTCATTTTTCAATGGGAGTCATTATTTTATAGGACTAACATATAAAATAATGACTCCCTAGGACCCTTTTTCTACAAAAAATGATTTTTTTCTACGGGTACCGGTGGGGGTCATTTTTTGTCGTTGAAAAATGACCCCCCGGTCATTATTCGATGGGGGTCATTATTCGTCTTTACACCGGTCACGGCAAAACATGGACTTTGCCATCAGTTATAACCATATGGGAGGCGGGGGTATCATTTAGAGAGCTCATTGCTCACAGTACCTCTAGTTTTTATTTTTTAAAGTCAATATTGCTTATTGTAATATGTCAAATTTGTAAATTAAAAAACGAACAAAACCCCAAGCTCCCATCTTACCCCCATCTCCACCTCCTAAAAATGATGAAAATAACGATTTTTTAAATACGTACGTTGATAAACTTTTGTTAACATTTTGAAACTTTGATAAATAAAATAAGTAACTTTGATTTACTATTGTAAAAACTTTTTAACTTTGATTTGATATCGTTAACTACATTTTACTTTAGTATTTTTGTTAGGGTAATACTGATATTGAGCTTCTGTTCATTCAGTATCCTAACAAAAATTCAATTTTAGTTCAAATATTTGATTATTGCATACTATTCAAAGAAATGTGGTAATTGAATTTACGTCAACAATTAATGTAATCGGAAATGAACAAAGTGAGCAATAAGGAAACTTTTTTATATATATATATATATAATTTATATATAAGCTCATTTTAATGTAATATTAAACATTTGATTGTTTTGGACATTATTGAAATACTTAAATTATGTTTATTTATAAAAGCACTTGAAGTAACTTCAAAGAACCTTTTTTAAAGCACTATAATCTAATAAGTTTGAATTCAAACCACTTGAAACTAATTCCCACACTCTTTGTATTCACACAGTCACTAGTATTACACAGTTACATGTACATGTAGTACTTTTTACCAATAATCATATAGTTTTTTATCGTTATTCTTCGAAAATAAAATACCTATGTGTATTTTAGCTTTTATTTTGGCTTTTCCTGGTGTATTATAGTATCATAACAATAACAGTATTTCTGCTTTTCAGCACTGTGTAGAGTAGTAGCATGCAGCTTATAATTACATTGGCCATAATTTATAGAGTGGCTAAACATTATAATTTAACTATTCCACAATTCATTACTCAGTATAATAGTCTCCTTTCTATTTTATCAATAATTAAATAATTAAAGAAGAGTGAGAAATGAAGCTCTAAAACTTCAGAGGTGTCATGAAAATGGAAACGTCACAAAACTGTTTTCTTGCTCGTCAACTTGTATGTCAGAGCTTGTCCGTTTTGGAAATTGTACCTACGATTTGAATTCGTACACTCAAACATTCTCTTGCGTGTCGAATCAACTTAAGAGATAAAAAAAAATCCAAACACAGTCGATTAAGGTCTATTGCCATATAAGTAACGGTAGATACCGATGGAAAAGTTAAAGTCATCATGCTTATAATAAAGGATTGTTGTTAGTTTACCATTTACATTTTTTTTTCAACTAAAAATTTCAAATATGAAACAGAAATGTCAAATTTTTCGGTATTTTTTTTTTATTTCACGTTCACTGGGATATAAAACAATACAAAATAGGTGTAGAGCAAACGCGGTCCTCCAAAACGTCAGAGTTAGGATCAGGTGCTATGGAGGAGTGAGCATCGACCGGTCACACGCATGATCGGGAAGTAACGGGAAAATCCGTCAATTCAGTTTCAAAATAATGGAGTTAATAATTAGTATGAAACACGTCAGTCAGCATTTGACTCAAGATAAATTATTTTCAACCATAGAACTTACTTCCCATCTTGCTTGGAGTGTGGGATATGATGGTATTTTTTTTTTATAAGTGAACAGGCTAAAATTTTGGGAACAGTACATTAATTTCCAGTGAAAAGTGACAGAGACCAGTGAGCACACTCCCTCATTTTTTTCTTGGTTTTTTTATCGATCATTTTTTAAACAATACTACATGGCTAAATTGTTTAAAGAGATTCTTTGTTTCCTTCAATCTTAAAACAAAAATTCAAGTAATTGCGAGTTCTTTTTTTATTGTAACAAATAAATTTTATATAAATCAGAGGAAAGAAAAATAAAACGACGTAAAGTAAAGGAAAAAAACCACACAATATCCCCAAAAATCACAATAATATAATCAAGTAAGCTATATTTGCAAACGTAATATACTAATAACTAGTACATTTAAATGAAACACAAGGGAACAAGAGGCCCAGAGGCCACATCGCTCACCTGAGCAATTGGCTAGGAAAAAGCACAAATCAGATTAGAACTGAAAGTTTACTGAGGGGGGGGGGCTTGATTTTTAACCCCCAGGGGGTCATGATTGGAACAAAATAGGATCTACACTACCTGAGGATGATTCCCTATAAATATCACTAAGCATGGCTTTGAAGTACTTGAAAAGAAGATTTTAAAAGGTTTCCCTATATATTCCTATGTAAAACTTTTATTGGCCATTTGGCTCCACCCTACCCCCGGGGGTCATGATTTGAACAAACTTGAATCTACACTACCTAAGGATGATTCCACATGAGTTTCATCTTTCCTGTCTCAATGGTTCTTGAGAAGAAGATTGTTCCTATATATTCCTATGTAAAAATTCGATCGGCCATTTTGGCCCCACCCTACCCCCGGGGGTCATGATTTGAACAAACTTGAATCTACACTACCTGAGGATGATTCCACATGAGTTTCATCTTTCCTGGCCCAGTGGTTCTTGAGAAGAAGATTTTTAAAGACTTTTCCCATATATTCCTATGTTAAACTTTGATCAGCCATTTTGGCCCCATCCTACCCCTGGGGGTCATGATTTGAACAAACTTGAATTTACACTTTCTGAGGATGATGCCACATGAGTTTCATCTTTCCTGGCCCAGTGGTTCTTGAGAAGATGATTTTTAAAGATTTTTCCTTTATATTCCTATGTAAAAATTTGATCAGCCATTTTGGCCCCACCCTACCCCTCAGGCTGGGGGTCATGATTTGAACAAACTTGAATCTACACTACCTGAGGATGATTCCACATGAGTTTCATCTTTCCTGGCCCAGTGGTTCTTGAGAAGAAGATTTTTAAAGATTTTTCCCATATATTCCTATGTTAAACTTTGATCGGCCATTTTGGCCCCATCCTACCCCTGGGGGTCATGATTTGAACAAACTTGAATTTACACTTTCTGAGGATGACGCCACATGAGTTTCATCTTTCCTGGCCCAGTGGTTCTTGAGAAGATGATTTTTAAAGATTTTTCCTTTATATTCCTATGTAAAAATTTGATTGGCCATTTTAGCCCCACCCTACCCCTCAGGCTGGGGGTCATGATTTGAACAAACTTGAATCTACACTACCTGAGGATGATTCCACATGAGTTTCATCTTTCCTGGCCCAGTGGTTCTTGAGAAGAAGATTTTTTAAAAATGCCATTAATTTTTCTCTAATTCATAATTATCTCCCCTTGGAAAAGGGCGTGGCCCTTCATTTGAACAAACTTGAATCCCCTTTACCCAAGGATACTTTGTAGCAAGTTTGGTTGAAATTGGCCCAGCGGTTTTTGAGAAGAAGATGAAAATGTGAAAAGTTTACAACAACGACAACGACGACGACAACGACAGACAACGGACAAATTTTGATCAGAAAAGCTCACTTGAGCCTTTGGCTCAGGTGAGCTAAAAAAAACAATAACATATCAACTAAAACCCTGCTAATTTTTGTGACCTCTTTTTCACATAAACAATTTGAGATCTCTATGCTAAAAAACATATTGAAGAAAATATGGTTGGGACCTCCATCTTACTTTGATATATCCATGGAATTCAGTTTTTGAAGTTTGAGACACAGCAGTTCAGCTCTACATATAATAGTGCATAAATACAATAAATTATACTGGCAAACAAAAAATGGCAAGAAATTCTGAAGCTATTTCACTTCTTTTTACTTTTAGTTTGACTAGATGTTATAAATTTTGATTTTTAAAGTTTTAGTTTACACGTCATTGGATATTTGGATCTATACAAGAAATGGATTTAATACTACCCTTGGTATTATCACCCCCTCTTGAAAAACATGAGGGTATATAGTGATTGGGATGTCCATCCGTCTGTTCATCCATCTGTCTGTACATCCATCCGTTATGCTTTGGGGTACCCATCTCTTATTGGCAACTCCACTTTTACCACTAAATAAAATTTTATGAGACTTTTCAAGAATCTTTGTTTTATAATGCAATTGTGCACCTCCTTTTTTACTTTTTGATCGGACATATATGTATATTATGGGTTTCCCAGAGCAAATAATGAGCACAGCCATTTTTTCTATAATATTGAAGGGTACCCAGCTCTTATCTGCAACTCCTCCTTTACCACTGAATAAAATTTAACGATACTTTCAAAGATTCTTTATTACACTTTAGTAATGCCATTGTGCACCTCCTATTTTACGTTTTAATCTAACACCAAGTGCAAAATTGGACTTGGCCTTTATAACCATTGGGTGGGGGTGGGGGGTGTTTTATCATTTAGTGACCTTCATGCTCACAGTACCTCTACTTTTGTATAACCTTGGGTCAGTTTATGCTTATTAGTGGTACTGTAGATCACTTAATCTTCACGACACCTTATTTTCGCGAGATGGTCATTGACTCTTTATTAGCGAGACAAAATTTACACGAATTGTGGCCATTGCTCTATATAATCTTAAGGAATTCTATAATACGCGAGAATGAAATTTTCGCGGGCATTCTGTCTCGCGTAATTATGCGAAAATAAAGTTCTCGCGAATAAAAAGTGATTTACAGTATATACATGTACATGTAAATGTACCTGTATCAGTTGAGTAGCTATTAAATTCATTTCTGATATTTCATTTTTTTTTTATAATTACCGGTATGTGTAATAGACACTTTCTCTAAAAATTCCTTCAAACTGTTATGTCAAGCAGATTGGAACATTGATACATATTTGATGTGTCACTGTGCCGTAGAAAACACAGCTTATACAATATTAACAAATTTTTCTATCCAAAGAAATGGAAATAATTTTTTTCATACAATAAGCAATTAGGAATTCACTTTTAGATATCAATAATTTTTTTTCCAGATCTTTTTAAAAATAAACAGCAAGTCGCATTCTGAAGTTCAATTTAAAAATCTGAGTCATTAAAAGAGTATGGCTTTTAAAATGTTCATGTATATGGTGATGAGAAAATCCATATACTTACAAAAAGACACTGATTTTATGAAAAAGAAGAATAACCCTTATTCCAAGTCAGAAAAAAATGTATACAATTAATGAAAACAACAGCACAGAAATAAGCATATCAAACATACATGGGACCAAAAAATATAAATCAACTGAAATTGAGGAAAAACATTATCTATTTGTAAAACACTGATGCTCCCGTATGGCAGCTATGCCCATGCAAGGGAAAAAAATTGAAATGCAAATTAAACTCACAAGTCACAGCCAAGAGAAAAGAAAAATTGGTTCAAAAAAGGAAGATTTTGTCTCAAGGAATTTGAAGACAATGATATCAACCATTCAAAAGCTATGACCAAGATTATAGTTTTCAGAAGTTCCGTTAGGTCAAGTTCCAAGGTCAAGAGCCTTACTGTCTCTATTCATGTAAATAGTGCTACCCAAGGAAAGAGCTTGTCACATGGAAGACAAATGTAAAATAAGAAAGCCATAACCAGTGATTGGGAAGGCCAAAATGGTCAATGGGACTATGGCGCAACTGACAACATTTTTGATGGGCCATTTCGAAAATAAATGGGCGTTCAATATAATCTGAAGGGCCATTTTAAGAAATAACAAAGTGACAAAAAAAAAATATGAAATACGCAAGAAAACACGTTTTTAATTAACCAAATCCGACTTTTAACGCATGAAATGCAGCAAATTTAAAGGTACTTGCTTAGAATATAACTGACTCGTATTTTGTATTAAAATTACGACATTTTTGGAAAGGGCACAGCCCTACCATACAAATGAATGAAGTATTGTACCTCATGTAAGTGCTTCGTTTAACCGGAAGTACTTTTTGACAGGTTTCAACCAATGAGATTTGTTGTTTTAAATTGACTGCATTCAAAACGAAAGTAAAACAAGAAAGAAAGTCGTACACAAAATATTTCCAAATAACATCGCTAAAAATGGAATGCGCACCTTGGTGCTATGACTGATTGATTTAATGGGCAATTTTTCACTTCAATGTGACTATGGCGCGTGGCGCAAGCCCTTCCCTATCACTGCATAACATCAACTAATCAAAAGTGACTTCAAGAATATTTTTTCCAAAAGTAATTCAAACTCCAAGGTCAAGGTTAAGAGGTCACAAGGCAATATACATGTGAAAAATGAAACTCCAAACACTGATAAATCCAAAAAATAAGGCAATGGTAAAAGTCTTTGCTGACAGACAAACAGGCCATAAACTATATACCCCTTAATCTTCAAATACAGGGACATAAAACTGGGAGCAGGTAAAAGAGTTAATTAAACAGTCAATAGCTAAATATTATTATGACATCAGAGATTTCATAATACTTTGTGAACACGGAATGTCCGATTACTGAACACAAGTTTGAAATATTTTGTATACGCTGGAGATTCATATCGTATTTCATCACAAAATCTAGGAATGTTGCTTTTGACTAATCCTGGCTCTGCCTTACCATGATCTGGGATCTAAAAGTAAACAGAAACTCCACCATATTTATGATAAACACAAAAGAATTTTTCTAATTAACCTAAAATTATTTTTGGCAAACGATTATGATTATAGGGAAAAAACCCATGCCAGTTCAAGAGGAATATTATTCAAAATAGTTTATCAAGTGGTAAAATTGAATAGTAAATGAATTTGAGGACAAACTTGGTTTTTCACATATCTAACTATACAGATAATGTATACTGTAGATCACTAAAATTTCGTGATTCCTTATTTTCGCGAGATAGTCATTGACTCTTGATTAGCGAGACAAAATTTTCACGAATTGTGGTTATTGCTCTATATAATCTTAAGGAATACTATTATACGTGAGAATTAAATTTTCGCAAGCACACTGTCTCACGTAATTACGCGAAAATAAAGTTCTCATGAATAAAAGTGATTTACAGTAGTTATTAAGCAACCAAAGTCCAAGACATCATCATTATTCAATGTTACCTTACAATGTTCAAGTAAACAAGAGCTTAGATACACTATACTAAAGACTTACCACTCCATTATCAATATCTACAATATCGGGTGTCCGACACCCCTTGGATGGTGCTAAACAAATACTGTCCTCTAAGATGATATAACTTGATTTGTACTTCTTTAAAATTTCATGGACATCTTTAGGAGTTCTTCTCCCATATATCTGGTAAAGCTGTAAAGAGAATATATTTTTAATTGAAATAACAATTTCATATCTGAAACAAAACAAGCTAATTCAGAGAATTTGTGTCCCCCGCTTAGGGAAAAAGTAAACCATGTGCAGTTCGGGGGTCGGAGGTTGGGAGGGGGGGTGTGGGTTTGGATCCCCTTGACTGAATTTGTAGAATTATTAAATGTATACTGAAGCAAATAAAATATGCCAATATGGATATAAAGGTTTGATTGATTATTCTTTTTTATGTGTGTAGATGAGTCTTTTATTATGGAATATTTATTACACTGTAATGATGATTTTATGTGTTTGTACAAGCCAGATCTCATAAATTTTTCATTTCACATGCTGAATACTATCATTTAGTAAAAAAAAAAAGTATTTCTAAAAAAAAAAAATTGGACCATCAGGGATTCAATCCCGGGCCCTCTCACGTGTGAAGCGAGAGACATACCACTAGACCACGGAGCCGCGTTATCCGGGGAAAATTATATACGAACATTAAGTCACATACATGTATATATTCACGTTCGATATATTGTCAAAATTTTACACTATGCATGTTGTCTAATTTAACCTTTGTTAAACAGTTCTAATAGATGTAATAAGAATATAAAGTCCACCGAGAACCTGCTTTATACATAACAACTCTCCTTCATGCCCCTGTGCTAAAAATAGCGACATGTAATACAATCAATACTAATAAAACAAACTGGGCGGGACACTTTGAGAGGAGTGAGAGAGGTCCTAAGGAGTTTTGGTATAAAATTACATTGCAAAAGCTCAACATCCTCTTGAAATAATGCCCGAAAACGATAGTGTTACACACAAACAGAATGTATACATTTATGACCTTGAACTTTGACCTTTTGACCTCAAAATCAATAGGGGTCTTCCTTAAGCCACAGGGAGTTGTTATGTAAAATTTCATTGCAAAAGCTCAAAGGGTTCTCGAGATATCGCGCGGAAACGAAAGTGTTATAACAGACAGAATTTGCAAATTTATGACCTTGACCTTTGACCTTTTGACCTCAAAATCAATAGGGGTCTTTTTTAGTCCATAGGGAGTTACTATGCAAAGTTCCATTGCAAAAGCTCAAAGGGTTCTCAAGATATCGTGTGGAAACGAAAGCATTACAGACAGACAGAAAGAAGGACAGACAGACGGACGGATGGACAGACCCAAATTAATATCCCCCACTTTTCAAGCGGGGGACAATAATTATTTACTCTCTGGCTACCAACCTGTGACATAAACTAACCTCTTTGGTTTTAAATCTGAGATATTTGTCCTCGTAATGCGGATGGTTTGTGATTGGTCGGCCCGTACACAGTTTGACTCCGGCTAACAGCTGCATACTGCCAGTAAACGCGGCTCCTTTTGGCACATTGGACCTGTTACAGTTCAAGAGAGATAACTCTATATATTTTTTCTTATTGAAATACTGAATATAGTTACTGTTTACAAGGGTTTCTTTTTTTGTTGTGTTATTTTTACCCTTTTAGGCTTGCAATCAATTTCCCCCCTCTCAGTTCGATTATGTTCAAGAAGATATATTATGTTTTTGAATTTCACCCATTAATATTTGCCCTTGTAAAAGATCTGATTTTCTAATTACTCCCCATACTTACTTGATCCATTCCATGAGTTCAACAGTATCTGGATCCCAAAACTCTTTTAATTCTTCTAATTCTTTCAATAGAGGTGAAAGTGCCTAAAAAGTGATACACTATCATATACAGGTGACTCTCGATCTCTCGAAGTTCAAGGGACCGTGAGAAAAGTTCGAGAGATCGAAGGGTTCGAGAGATAGAAAGTAAATAAAATCCGGAATTCTCAGTTCCGATCATCGAAGTTCTACTTTTATAGATACCGGAAGTATATGTAAATAAAGTCATTGCACGTTTTCTATCGTATTTTACAAGTAATATTTACTTGATTTCAACAACAATGATCGTACTTCGACTGAATAAAACGAATTCTTAAAGTTTCAATACTTATCTGTTCTTATTTATTGATTACATGAAATCCGAATAGCAATTGTCGGTTTGAATATCCGCGGCTTGATCGGGTCCTTCACCTGCTGTACACCAATGTTCACAAGATTTTTCTTAATTGGAATTTAGTACTTCAGAAAGGAATTTCTTGTGCAATATTTGCCATACTGGGATTATGTCGACTCTACTCGTTTTCAAGTCAAAATAGTGGTGAATTTAAAAACAGTTTATAATTTACCAATAATAATCAATTTATTATATCAACACACGGACTACCCACAGGTGAAGTGTCATCTATGTAAACACCCAATTAACACCTCAATGCCAAGCCCCTGGCGTTCACCGTTTTCCAGGTAAGTTCAGGTTGCATCAAATTTACGCTTGATTGGCTTGTATACACACGCAATCAATACTTCGAGAGATAGAGAGTAAAATTGAATGAAATATGTGTAATGGGACCCATGTTTTGGTTCGAGAGATAGAGAACTTCGAGAGATAGAAGTTCGAGAGATCAGGAGTAAATTTGCTTAGTTATATAGAGGAAAAAAACGGCACCGGAGATTAACTTCGAGAGATCGAGAACTTCGAGAGATCGGAGTTCAAGCCATCGAGAGTCACCTGTAAATGAAATTTCTAAACATTAACTAAATAATTAAATCTAAAAAAAAAAATAATAAAATTACCTCTATGTGTCTTTTTAACAATATTTTTTTAAAAGAATTCCATGAATAAAATTATTTTGTTAAACCAATGTTTACTTACTATTGCCAATAAAATTGTTAGAGTCAGCAAAGTCATGAAGTGCCTGACTATCTGAACCTGTAACATAACAGAGAACAGAACACCTATATCAAATGATCAATAGATGATATGACAATGATAGGATAAAATGACATTTTATCCAGTCATTTTGTGATTTCACCACTAACGTTAGAGAACTACTAAGCCAGCAGTAGAGAATTTGTAAGGTCTTACAATAATGCCCTGTGTTTTGAGGGGAGACAGTAAGGTCCTCCAAACTTTGTAGTCACTGATTCCCACACTCCCCAGTATACACATGTAGGGGGTCCACAGGTACTTCATACGTAGTGTGGACATTCCCAGCATTCCAAAGAATACCGCTAATACTGTAACATATAAATCATACACAAGATAAACATGTAGGGAGTCCACAGGTACTTCATCCGTAGTGTAGACATTCCCAGCATCCCAAAGAATACCGCTAATACTGGAACAAACATATGTCATAAACTAGAGCAAAGCTCGTTGCAAAGCAACGAGTAGGTCTTCCGTCCTGTTTTGACCGGAAGTGACGACAACAAAAGAAAACAATGAGCTAGGTCGTCTCCAGTCACTTTATAATTTCAATTTTGCATCAAAACCTTAAAAAATAAGCTATTTTTGGCTATTTCCGGTTTGACCGGAAGTGATGTCGACGGACGGAAAATTAAGTTTTATGCTTCCAGTGACATATGTTACCCGAAAACTTGTCAACAGCGGCAAAAATATGCATTTTCTGACGACTTCCGGTTTGACCGGAAGTAACGTCGCCGGACGAATTTTGACTACTTCAATACATTAAGCTGGACATTTTAAACAACTTTGCTTCTTAGACGTATTACAAATTCTCAATACTTTTTGAGATATCTGGAAAAAATATTTGGCCCCTCTAGATCCCTTAATTTAGGGGTCAGCCCTTTTTTCGAGATATCATTAAAAAGATCTTATAATTCTGCACAAATTTTGTTCTATATGTATTAACAAAATGTTTTTAGTTTAAAAGATAAAAAGCAAAATATGTGTAATTTTTCGCTCTTTTAGGCGTTCTAATTTTTGACCCCTATATAGCACCATTTTGAATAGAGAAATCGAAAAACAAAAACTGCCATGCACAACTTCAATCCTTCTATTGTGTAAAATCAGTAAAATTTCTGCTCCAGCTTTTGCCATCTCCGAGCCTTTGTCTGGAAATGAAAGCCTATAAATTTCGTTTAAAGGGAAATAACTCAAAACCGGAAGTGAATTTTTAGAATGCTAGACAAAATTCTGATAGAGTTTAGTAACGTCTATAAGTTCTGAAAATTTGAGCAAAATCCATTGAGAAATGAGTGAAATATGAGGCCTCAAAGTTGGCGTCTAGGAAAAGGAAAAAAAAAAGAATAATAAGAATAATCTTAATCATCAGAATCAGTAGAAGGTCTTCCGTCGGAAACGGAAGACCTTAATAACACCTACATGATAATTCTTCATTTCAAATAATATAATCTTGTAAAATCTTCAAAAAAGTCAAATGTTATTCTTATATCACCACCTTTAACTAATAAGCAATACCAATAAACCTTTTAAGACACTATTACTTTCAATATGTTACTGATGTTAAAAGTGAGCAATAACAAAGGTGTTTACCTGCATGGTAGGCTAATTCTGGACGACAACTCAGAAGATGAGTTTTTTTGGCACTTGTGTGATCTTTGACATTGGTGTCATGTACATGGTTGCTACAAAATCCATATGCATATTTACAATGTGTCAGTGGAAGAATAAAGTGGGAGCAAAGCTAGAACAAATATATTTTTAGCTTTGTAAAAATTAAATTTGTACAAGTAATGTTAAATATGGCTAATACCGGTATACCCTAAAATCTTGAAAATAAGCCGCGGCTTATTTTAAGTTTTGGTAAGAAAGTGGGGGCTTATTTTCAAATTGCGGCTTATTATCAATGCAAAAAAAAATGACTTTTTAGTTTTAGTTTAAGAAGAGTCAGGGTTATTTTAAGGATTTTTAGGAACTTTTGGAATATTTGTGGAATTTTATAGGAAGTTTTGGCCAAGTTTTAGTGAATTTTAACTGAGAAATTGGACTTGGTTAAAATTTGCTGGTTGTTTGAATTTTTGGTAAATTATTGTTAAATTTTAGAATTACTTGAAATTGTTTATGTAATTTATACACTTAGCTAAGGAAGCTAGTGTATTTCTAAATTTTGCTACTGTTTTTAACTGAAATTCAGACTTAGGAAATTTGCAGGAATTACTGGTGTTTGAAATTTGTTAGGAATTAATTAGGTTTAAGGGATTAAGTTTTAGTTATTGGTTTTTACTTTCATCCAGGAGGTCTGGAAGGAAGTTCTGAGAATTAGGAGTTTTGTGAGTTGTATTGAGGTTGGTTTTAGGTAAGTCAGGACTAATAGGTGACACAGACAGACTGAGAGAGAGCTTAGAATTTGTTTGTTGATTGTTTAATTGAGAGATAATTCTTGTAATAAATTGTAAAACTGTATTTTGTCTCATTTCAAGTACAGAGATTTATAAGGTTTTATCAAAGTGTGATTTTCCAACAAGATGGAAATTGTGGGATATAAAAGAGTAAGAACGGAGTAATGAAATAAATGAGTATTAGAGAATTTATAGTGACTTCCTTAGGTCTAGGTTGTAACAAGCTTGACAAATAGAGAAGTAAAACTGAGAGATTTCGTGTATTAATAGTGGTGTATTATCTCAGTTCATTGATTAAAGGGAGATAATTTAGTGTGTGGTGATATAAGATTAAAGAGTATTGAGTTTTTAACCACTGTTCCATACTAGCCCTCCTGAGCTCGGGTTGAGCTGTGTAACGCAAGCCTTGCCACGAAAGATAAGACAGTCCCTATAGATAGAGTGAGGGAGTGCGGTCCCAGTAGTAGTAGGAGAGGACCGTCCGCCCCCACCCCCGTTACAAATGCTTTACAAACAAAAACTTCCTTTTATCCATTTACTTATTTAATTATTACCACCTTATAACACATCGTTAGCTTGTACAGGTCTAGATGAGATAATTATTGTTCTGACAATTTCATGAAAAAAATTCACCATTTTAGCTGGTTCCGCAATTAAGTTTTTTTAGCCAGCGTAACATGATTACTGGTAAAAAAAAATTAACTTTATAAACAACCCTTTATTAGTAATTTTACATACGTTCATTAGTAGCTACAGACTTCGTTCTGCTATGACGTCGTTATTCGTATTCGTTTGTACTATGTCGTATGCAGATATTGGTAAAGGTTAAATGAATTAAAGAAAGATAACTTTTTATTTTGCACAGTAAATAAATATCGTCAAAGTTTTTACTCGTCAAATTTTTAAGACGAGGAAATCGTCAAACGTTTAACATCTTTCCTAAATGGCATTCTCATGACCGGCTCATTTTCAAAACTGGCTTATTTTCGAGTAATTTTTAATGCAATGTAACCAGTGTAAGTAATTAAATGTTTCAGTTTCAATGTTTTAATTATTTCTATTATGTGTGTTTACGTTTGTGTTGTCATGTGTGAATGTCCACATGTGAGTGTTTATTTGGTGACGTATTTGACCATTTCCGGTTTGACTAGTTTCTTTCTATTAATAACTTTTGACTAACTTTCCCGCGGATAACAATATTCACACACACTCGGCGCTACACCCTTGACAGGAATAGTCATATCTATCTACAGTAGCTGATTTATATAGTGTGCCTGGTAAATATATTTATCACTTATCTATTTCTTATTATATTTGTAATTTAAAAGTAAAGTCAGTAAGGATTTGTAAATGTTTATTATTAATTATAATGACTTTATTTCAGGTTTTTCTTATATTATTACCGTCAATAAATATACTAGTCAAACTACCATTGACTTGATTGTGTCTTGAAGTAACAATGAACCCAAGTATTACCGACATGGTCTACAAATGGCGCCCACGATAATTGGAAAACCAGGTATACAAGACTGAGGATCCATAGAAAAATCCCCGGGGAGCGGATTGGCGAGAAGGCGGACTTAGAGAAGTCGCTGACCTTTTCATTTCCATTCCAGTGAATTATAGGCCTATGCTACACTCGACGGTATAACCTGTGTGTCTATGTGTGTATTGAATTCATATGGACCTATTCTAAATCAGCTGTGAGTGTTGTGTTGTGTTTGGAGCTGGTCGAACGTTATTGTAAAGGTGTGTTCGTAACAGTGTGAATTCACAGGCGGATCCCGAGAGGCGAATCCGATAACTTCCGGAACCGTGACGTCACAGTTATGCGCGCAGCGAACCAATGACCGACCAAAATGGAGTCTTCTGGACAACGTGATTCGTGAATTAGTCTGCGGAGCAAAGGTACTGTAAACAATTGTGCATACAAATGGTCATTTTCTTATGTTATTCTATGTGCATTTATGTCATATTTGTTTTTGCAAGTGATTGTCTTCGTCTTATGTATTGTCTGTACTGAATACTGAGGACTAAGTGTAAAAAGGGAATTCCCAAGGTCTATTTTTGTTTCTATTTATAGTAAACAAGTCTGTTTGTAAACTTTTGGCTGTAGTAGTGTATTTTTTTTCTTTTTCAGGTTGATAATTGTTTGTTTTTGCAAATTATTTTTGTATTTATATATTTTTTTTTCACTGTAAGTTCAATATTTAGACTTTATTTATTTATTTTTAGGTAGCTGAAATTTTCTTTAGGTGTTTGTAAATTTAGGTAGCAGCAAGCCGAGTTCACTTTCTAACCAGCATGCAGGCATTGCACTAATCAATCTAATTTCTTTCAGTCCAGTTGACCAGTAGGCAGACCTACGGAGCAGGGAGTTATTGTGTGTGTGTCTGTATGTATTGCGAGTGTGTTAGTGGTTTTGAATTTTAGGAATTTCATCAGATGTCTGAGATGATTATGTACAGAATTATTTAAACTGGGTATTATAAGTTAAAGAAAGATAACTTTTTATTTTGCACAGTAAATAAATATCGTCAAAGTTTTTACTCGTCAAATTTTTAAGACGAGGAAATCGTCAAACGTATAACATCTTTCCTAAATGGCATTCTCATGACCGGCTCATTTTCAAAACTGGCTTATTTTCGAGTAATTTTTAATGCAAGAAATAGGTGGCTTATTTTCAAAACCAGCTTATTATTAAATCCGTCTTATTTTCAAGATTTTAGGGTATTGTTTACGTCTGTATATGGGTACATGAGAACAATGTTTAAATTTTGAGCTATTGTACAAAATAATGCAGCAGGTTTTCTAAACATGTTATACCAATTTACCGCGTTGTTTTTTTTTTTTTTGTTTTTTTGAAAAAGCATTGATCTTTGTGTACCTACTTCCAGTTCTGTAAAACTGCTATAAATAAAATGATTAACATTCCTAGATGTGTGACAACATATAAAGGGAAGACAACTCCTTGTGTGAGTCTTTCAAACGTGTCAAACTGAAGGAATCCAAAGGCATCTATACATAGGTACAAGAGGGCATCAAAATCCCTGAAAACACAAAAAAATATCAAACTGGAGGAGGCAAAAGGTATCCATACATAGGTACAACATGGCATCAAAATCCCGGAAAACACAACAAAGATTTTTAAAGACATTTAGAAATATTTTCCCTATCTAAATCAAACTTGCAATGCATAAAAAAATTTAAACTTGAAGTTCATAAAATGTTTTAACTCACACAAAAGTTATTTGTTTTCTCTTAAACATATTTTCAATCTAAACATTCTATAAAATTCCAGGGGTTTTCCTACCATTTTTTAACTGGGTTCGGGGTCCATAGAATTGGGAAAAATGACGCGAAATGCGATCAAATTGGGAAAATTTTAAAAAGGACTAATTTTGTTATTTTCCCATATAAATGAAAATGAAGGGACCAATAAGTGTCTGTTTTACAATAGAGTAAACATCTGTAGACAGATATAAAGTGTTACACATTATTCAGCTGTTATTGGATGATAAAAAAAATTATATAGAGCGATGATACGATCGCATGTTGACACCTGTTGAGATTTTCAGACATCTTGCAAGGAAACAAAGTATTGTACTTCTTTCTGAACTCTCTAAAAAAATTTAAGGATACAAAATTGGGAAAAAAAGATTCAGAATTGGGAAAATATGGCTGAATTTTTGATTGGGAATGGGTCCTGTAAACGGACCCAAAAACAAGCCAGGAAAACCCCTGAATTCTGTATATTCTTTTCAGTTATACAGTTCATATGATACTTTATCAAGATTACATCTTACAGTGATTTCTTACAATAATATTTGCCTCTCACCTTGCATGACCCACATTAAATTTTGACATGATAAACTTGTAGATATGATCATCTGCATCAATCCCCAGTATTATCTGGAATAAAATCAAATCAAAATCTGGTTATAGCATTGATTGAATATGTATTAGATCCTTCAATAATTCAAAAATTCACAAACTACATGTAAACTTATGCTATTTATATATGGTGTACCTTGAATAAATTCTGTAATATTATCATGGAGACCAGAACTGTTATAGAGTAACCAAACACTTTAATGATTCGACTAGGAACACTGCACGGCTTCATCTCATCTCCCTGAAGATACAAGAAAAATTCCACAGAATGAGTCAATATGTAAATACAGTATTCAAAACACACAAGAGTCCTTTAAATTACTGAATACAAAGTGCATTTCATTTACCAAAAAATTAGCTTTCCTTTGTTCATTTACCTTGAGTTGGATAAGAAGAAGGGCAGAGGGAATAAAACTCATGACTAAAGACCCTAGGATCATTTTGTTGAAGAACTGCAGGAAGCACGTGAGTAGTAAAGAGGTACCCTGGGCAATAAACAGCATCTGAATCTGAAATATACAAGGTCACAGTCCTATACTTCTCTTATTAGTCATCTACAGAATTAGCTCTGCTGAAAATCTGACATATTTTACAGATGATTCAAAAATATTTTTTCAAGATATGACCATTTTAACCCCTCCCCCCAACCCTGGTATCTAGCTAAGGATCATAATTTTTGTAGATACTATATTTTCTGCTCATCCATCAGTTTACATATGAGATATCTATGATTATATAAAGGCCAATGATCTCTATATATGTTGTATTTTCAATATATGATACATTAAAGCTCTTGTTGGGGCCTAGCTAACCCTGAATTTCACAATTTTGATAAAGAAAAGCTGCACATTTTAATCCTTCAAGCAGATCGTTTGCCGACTAGATTTCCATGATGATCAGTAAAGGCAGCAGTTTTTCAAAGGTTTAAGGAGTTATGAGATCCATTCAGATAATGAACAGTTTCAGAAACATAACAAAGTCTAGCATAAATCACATTTAAATAACCTTTCTGGAAGGCACCATGTCCAGGACCCAGGTTCCAAATAAAGCGAAGGCCTGCAGTAACAGTACAAACTGGTTAAACTGCCAGCAGAGGGAGAAACACAGGGTGGAAAGGAAGATAATCACCACAGACAGCTTCTGGAAGTAAATTACAGGTAATATTAAGAACATTACAAATCTATTTATAAACACAATTTTCATGACCCTTTTATTGAGGAATTGAGGGTACATTGTATATAGCTTTGGTCCTATCCATCTGACTCTTTTTGTCCACTAAAAATTTAGCCTTGCTCATTAATTTTGATTAATTGGAGCTATGGCTTTCATACTTCATATACACAAGTGCACTCCCTGTGAGAAGACCATCTTTGGGTACATGTACTAAAAAAATTTGACCTCTTGACCTTGGAATTTGACCCACTTTTACAAAAAAATATCCAAACTTTAACCTTAATTGGCAATAACTTTTTAACTGCTGGTGCTTAAATTTTCATTCTTCACAAGTAAATTTATTGTGAAAAGACCTTCCCATGAGTATAACTATTTTTTAACTTTTGAGCTTGACCTTAAAGTTTGACCAACCATTTAAACTTTAACTTTTGCTGTAACTGAGCTAAGGCTTTAAAATATTCCACAGGTATATGACTTATGACAAGGCCTTCCCTTAGGTACCCTTAAATTTGACCCTTTGACCTTGGAGTTTGACCTACTTTTTAACAAAAATTAACTATATATCCATTACTTTTAAATGGTTAGTACTTGGGCTTTTTCGCAAAACAACATTTTTCAATCTTTACAATGACTTGGAGTTTGACTTGCATTTGAGAAACTTTATCTTTTACCATAAGCTGCCTCACAGGGGTATCAGTGTTTCACAAACACATACAGTTTTTTTATGAAGATTGAACTCTCTCAGTTTTTTCCTACCTCTTTCTTTGGAGAACAGTTATGTCTGAAGTAGTATGTTGTGGCTGCTATCTGTACCCAGATAAAGGGGAGAGAAAAACTCTCTCTGAGGGGAATTATATACTCCACCCTAGTTGTGTCTACTCTGCAACAGAGAAAATCATAGAATCATATAATTATCTGCTCTTGACTAAGCATACAACGATACATGTAACTGAAATAACTAAGCCATGTTGCCGACTTTAATCTCTTTTAAAGAACCTCAGCTTTAAAAAGAAAATACCTTCATGTAATTGGTACACAATTTCTACAATTATTTTTAAACCTTGCAGAAGAGTATAATGCTTTTCAAATGGGTCATTTTTCTGATGTATACTTTTTAAAAAAAAAAAAACATGGATGTCGTAAACAGCTACGAATAGGCCAATTAGAAAGCTAAGAAGCCAGCTAAAGTTTGATAACTGATGAGTCACGGCATTCTCTCAAGACATGTTAGTTGCAGGAGAAACTGAGTCTGCAGGCACAATCTGCCATTCTCAAAACCAATTCAAACATATCTTATGCCACTGAAAAAACTACTTTCACAACAAAAATACAAAATACAGTAAAACTAATTTCGTACAAAAACGGATATTGCGAATTCACGGATATAGTGAAGTTATTTTGGTTCCCCAGTTGCATAAATTTCACAAATTCCTTATACGGATATAACAAATTACGGATATTACAGCAAAGTAATTTCATAGTTCCCAGTGACTTCATTAAATGTATAACCAAGTTTTACTGTACAGTTTAATTGCATTTAGTTATCTCCAAATATAAAATTCATCAATTTTAATCAGGAAGACAGGCTCTGTTTTCTGCTACATGTAACATGCACAGCAAATAAAGAGCTGCATTTTTACATAATTAATTTTAACAAGAGGCCCCTGGGCCTTATAGGTCACCTGAGCATTATTCAACAACTTTCCAGTGACTGAATTTGATCCATGTTTTAAGCCAGATGCTATAGCATTTACGATCTGGTCATCATAACTATACACTTAGCAGTTCCTTAGTTTGGTTACTTTATACCCATAGGCAGGGTAGGGGAACAAAAAATGCATTTCAACTGATCAGTAATATTCAGCAATAATCAGTAGTGCCGCTACCACACATGAACCCTTGACTCTTAGGCCTAGATCCACACATTGCACTATTTTTGGAAAGGCATACTTGCTTTTCAAAAATATTTGATTAATACCAAGGAGCACATTTCAAACAATTC
>NW_026941669.1:0-13292 GCF_032062105.1 Saccostrea cuccullata
ATTTAAAAAAATTTAAAAAATTTTCCCACATCTAAGAAAGCAAGAATATTTGGTATAAATTGTATTAGAGCAGGAGAATCATGTTTAACAAAATGAAGAAATGCCAACAAGCTTTAATTAATTTTTATACTCAGCAACAATTAAATTTCAACAGAAAAAAAATGTAGATTTCGCCGATATTACTAGAATTTAATTGTACTTAAGAGACTCACCGTAAAACTCTCAGGGCACTTTCTTTGAGGTGTCTTCTACATGCTAAACTGAATTTTATCTTGATCTGTGATGTCCTTTGATTTGTAGAAAAATTTTCTATGCCCTATTGATTTTTTATTTCTTAGAGAAATGAGGGGGGGGGGATTATATAAGTGTTTGTTGACGTGAAAAGTTATAAATACCTCCACATACTTAAATGCTTAAATTGTGACCTTTGGGTCAAAGGTCAAGGTCATTTATCAAGGTCAAAGGTCAAGGTCATAAAAAAAAGAAAAAGCACTTATTAACTTGAGTTTTACACTTGAAGCTGAATCTAGGTAAAGATTATGAATAATATCCTTTTTAAACTTTTGAGAAAAGGTCAAGGTCAAAGGTCAAGGTCAAATAATCAAGGTCAAGGTCATTTTAACCAAAAGCCCGTAAAAAAGGGAAAATTTTGATATTTTCCCAATGACCTTGACCTTTGACCTTGACCTAATATTCAAGGTCAAAGATCAAAAGATCTCATGCAGTTGGGCCCATGTCTTTACGAGTTGTCGTTAAGAAGTTTTTAGTTCTTTGTAAACATCATAAACTGCCAGGGGCAATAACTACTTAAAATGTTGACAAATTTCCCTTTCGCACTAATAGAATGAGAAGTGTACTAAATTAGTCGCAGACATTGTTGAAGGTTTTGTACCTCTACGGTTTACGGTTTCGGAGGAGTAGCGATAACAAGGGTTTACACTGAAAGGGGCACTAACTTTTAGAGGGTTCAATCTTAGGGGACAAGCATGGAATCTCTGAAATGGTTTTAAGAGTACATACTAAAGATGCAAAGAAGTTTAGAATTTGGTTAAGAACAAAAGAGCTATAAAAAATGCTGAATTTTACATATTTTGAATGACCTTGACCTTTGACCTTGACCTAGATTTCAGGTCAAAGGTCAAGAAATCTTTGCAGTTGGCCCCGTGTCTCTGCCCCTTTGTCGTTTTAGAAAAGATTCTTGATATTCGTAAACGTTCAAACATTCAGGGGCAATAATTCTTTAAATAGGAGTTTACGAATCCTTTCGCAATGTTTGATTGGACAGTCTACTAAATCAGTCGTAAACATTAATAAAGGTTTGGAATCTCTGGGGTTTTAAATGGTTTCGGAGGAGTAGCGATAACAAGCATTTATTGCGAAAGGGGTTGTAACTCCGTAAGGGGTCAAAGTTCATATACGCAGGGTCAACTGCCAAAATCTTTTACGGAGTACATTCTTATCGACTAAAAATCTTTACGATAAATCTTGAAACTCAAAATCACACGGCGGAAAAATAATAAAAAAAAAAAAAAGAAAAAAAACAAAAGGCTTTTCCCAAAAAGTAAGACCTTAAAATAATAAAATTAATGATTAAATTTAAAAAAAAAAGCATTTTAAAATTCCCTTTTTTTTTTGGTTTAAAAAAAAGCAGAAAAAAAAAAAAAAATTGGGGGTTGAAGGCCCTTTGAAAAAAACCGCCGGTTCCGTTTAAATGTTTAGTTAATATTAAATAAGGATTAATTTTAAAATGGTTTCATAAAATAAAGGGTATTTTAAATGTGGAAAGGTTTTAAAATTTATTGGAGAATTTGTTTAGAAAAATTGTGAAAAGGGATTTATTTTAAAAAATTTATTGATATTCCAATAATTATTAACATTAAATAAAAATTCAAAAATTCATTTAAATTTGAAAAATAAGGGCCTTTTTGACAGTAAATCATAGAAATTAAATAATTATTTAAATTTAATTAAAGTTAAATAAAAAAAACTTAAAATTTTAGAAAAAAAGTGTTTGCAACGGGGAAAATTTATTTAGAAAATCCTATTTCAGTTATTAAATTTAAATTAAATAAATTTTAATTCAAATTCAGAGAGAACTTTGGTTAAAATTTTAGGGAATGATTTATTTTTTAAAAAAAAGGAATACAATTTAATAATTTTTTGAAAATTAATTTCCAGATGTATTTGGAATGGGGAAAAAATTATTATTAAGACTCCCAAAAACCAATTTTAAGGTTTTTACATTTTTAATCAGGGGATGTTTTAAGTTAAAAAATTTTAAACCTAATTTTTTTTTTAAAAAAGGGGGGGGGATTAAAAATAATTTTTAAATTTTAAATACTCCAAGACTTTTATTGAATTTTAAGGTCAAAGGCAAGTCATTATCAGTAAACAATTTTCATTCCAAAAAACCCTTTTTCTTTTACACTTAAGCTAAGGTAAAATTAAATTTCCCTTTTTTTTTTAAAAATAAGGGTTAAAATCAAGCAAATTAATAAGTCAAATTTTACTTTAAAAAAGGAAATTTTAACTTAAGGCCTTCTTTATTGTATCTTGGACAGGTAAAATTATGGTTGGGACCTAGCTAGTTTTAGAATTTTTGAAAACATAAACTTAGGTTTTAAATTAAAATTTACAAACCTTGACTAATAAAGAAAGGAAAAATGCATTGTTAATTTTGTACCTTTTGGTTTGGGGGAATAATAAGGTTTCAAAAGGGGAATATTTTGAGGGTTCAATTTGGGAAAATGAATCTCTAAAGGTTTAAAATTATAAAATAATTGATTTGGTTTAGAACAAGGTAAAAGTTTTAATTTAAATTTTAAACCATTGACTTTTCGGGTAATAAGAATTAAAAATTTTCCGTTGCCCAAAGTCTTCCTTTTTAAAAGAAAAGTCTAATATAAAATTAAACATTCAGGGAAAATTAAAATAAAAAAATTTTCCCAAATTTTTAAAGTCTACTAAAAAAAAAAAAAGGGTTTGGGTTTGTTTGGTTGAGAAAGGAAAAACAATTTAAAAGGGTTATTTTAAAGGGGCAAAGGGATTCCAGGGTAACCTAAATTTTGGGTAACCCAGAAAACTTTATAAATTTAAACCAAATCACACGGGGAAAAATAAAAAAGAAAAAGGAAAAAAAAAAACTTTTAAAATGAAGAAATATGTTATTTTTAGAACAAAAAGTTTTTCCCGTTTTAAGGTTTCCGTTTTGGGAAAAAAGAAAAAAAAAATAAAAAAAATGAAAATTAAGTGTCCTACAGTTAAGATACTTAATTCGTCGGCCTTGTTAAATTTAAATAAGGCGCGTTCTTTTAAATTGGAACTATAGGTAGAATAAAATTTATTTGAATTAATTATATTATAGCATAAATTAAACTTGAACAGCATTTATAAAAAATGAAGCAGAGGTGATTTTTTGATGGAAATTTGAGATTATCGTTAATAAATTAAAAAATTTCAATAAATTAATTCTAAAAAAAAATATTGTATTAAAATCGATAGAAGAGAATCAAATCTATTAACAAAATGAAGAAATTGCAAGCAACTAATTAATTTTTGCTATCAACTTAAATTTTAAAAAAAAGTAGTTTCCGATAGAAAGAATTTATTATTCTAGATTACTAAAATTCAGAAATTCTAAATTTTACATTTATCTGAATATCGGTACTTAGAATTTATTTGATCCTATTTTTTTTTTGAAAATAGGGGTGGAAAAAAATTTGTTTAGAGGGTTGTAAAATACCAAGACTTGTTGATTGAATTTTAATGGGAAGGTAAGTCATTATCAAGGCAAAGGCATGGTCATCAAAGTAAAATTACCAAAGATTAACTTAAAAATAAAGGTTGAATACATTATAATTTAATTTTAGAAATAAAGGTCAGGCAAGGTCAATATCAAGGTCAAAGGTCAAGGTCATTTTATAAAACCCTAAATAAGCAATTTTTACTTCCTGTACTTACCTTTGACCTTGACCTAATATTTTTTTAAAAATCAGGTGGAAATGTTTTTGCGTTAAGAAGTTTTATTCTTCAAAATCTTAACTTGAGGATCTATAAGGGTAAAGTAATTTTTAAAGAAAAAATGTACTAAAAAAAGACTTTTAGGTTTGATTTACCTTACGGTTTCGGAGGAGTAGCGATAAAGGGTTTACACAGGAACTTTTAAGGGGTTCAAGTTGGGACAAGCATGGAATCTGAAATGGTTTAAGAGTACATACTAAAAATCAAAGAGTTTAGAATTTGGTTACGAAGCTATAAAAATTTAATTTTCATTTTGAATGACCTTGATTGACCTTCTAATTAAGTCAAAGGTCAAGAAATTTTTGCATTGCCATGTCTCTAACCTTGTAGAAAAGATATTTAAAAGTTACAATTCAGGGCAATAATTCAATATAGGAGTTTATGAATCCTTTCGCAATGTTTGATTGGAGGTTTAAATCACGTAAACATTAATAAAGGTTGGATCTGGGTTTAGTTTGGAGGAGTAGCGATAACAAGTTATTGCGAAGGGGTCAACCGAAGGGCTCACATATACGCAGGGTCAACTAAAAACTTTTGAGTACATTTTTATCGACAAAAATCTTTAAAAATCTTAATAAAATCACACGGCGGAAAAATAATAAAAAAAAAAAACGAAGAAATCAATATCTTTCCAGGAAAGCTGGAAAGACCTAATAAACACTAGGAGACTTTTATTTCAAGAACAATAAGGGTCTTCCAGCTTTTTAATGGTTTCCCATTCGGGTTGAAGAAGAGAAAAACCCAATAAAAAAAAAAAAAAATAAAGGTTCCACAGGATTCGACGTGGACCCTCTGATAAACGAGCTCTAAGCACTACGCCAAGGGTCCGTAAGTTGGTTGTAAACTCAGTTAGAAAGAAATAAAATCTTGGAGTAAATTTAAAAGAACAAAATTTTGAAAATCGAAAGTTAATATTGTTTGGATAAAAGAGGAAAAAATAAAGAAAACATTGGTTTTGAAAAGAGTTGAAAGCAATAAACATTGATTTGTTTAAGAAAAAGATGATTATTAAGGTTTAAGATCATTTGCTTTTGAATGTTACAATTAAAAATAAAAAAATTAAATGCATGGAATATAGTAATAAAATCATTCATTGATTGAATAAAGAGGCAAATTATTCAAAATTTAAATAAGAAAATGTCAAGAACGTGGAATTTAGAAGAAAAATTATTTCGAGATTCATTGATAATAAATAGATATTTAAAAACAACATCTAAAGGAGCAAGAATATTGTATAAAATGGATTAGAGAAGAAATAATTTTCTAAAAAAATGAAGAATACGGGTTTTAATTAATTTATCTAGCCTTAATTTAGACGAAAAAATGATTTTCCGATTGATAGAATTTCATTATTAAAAATCACCGTCTTGACATTTTTTAAGGTAGTTTAATTATTTATTTTTGAATTAGTTTAAGCTACAAATTAATTACATGCTTTGATAATTTTGGTCAGAAGAGGTGGAAATTAATTTTTAAAAAAAATTTAAATCTCCAAACTTAAATTATTACTTTAGTAATTGGTAAAGGCAAGATCATTTAAATAAAGGTATGGTATTAAAAAAAAACATTAAATAGTTTTAACTGAAGGCTTAATAAATTTTATACTTCATACCTTAAATTTTAAAGAAAATAAGGTAAGGTCAATATCAAAGTAAGGTCATTTATTAAAAACCCGTAAATAGAATTTTTAACTTCCATACTACTTTAACTGCAATTTCAAGTCAGTATCGATATTGTACAAATTTTCACTTGTTAAAGTTTTTATTCTTTAAATCAAAGGGGGGAAACTAAAAGGTTTAGAATTAATTGACTAAAAGGAAACTAATTATCGCGACTTGTAAGGTTGTCAAGGTATTTCGATGAGAGGTAAGCAAGGTAAAAAAAAGGCATAATTGATTTTCACTTTAGGAACTGGAAAGGTTTAAATACATTTTAAATAAAAATGTTAAATGGTTAAGTCAAAAGGTAAAAATCGTATTTTAATTCAAACCTTAGAATTGATATTTAAGTATAACTTTTTGCATTATTCAAGTCTCAAGCTAAACATTAATAAATTGGACTATTCTAATTGCGAAGTAGGTATATTCATAAGGAGTTTTAAAACCGGGGAATAATTAAGTTAAAATCGTCGCAAAATAATAAAGGATAATTTCGGTAAGTTTTGAAGGATCTAAAGTTTATTCGGAAGGGTAGGATAAAAGGGTAACAAAGCATAACATAAGGGTTTAAATCTTTACGGATACATTAATCACTAAATTTTTAAGTACATTAAAAAATCAAGGTTAAATTGGTTAAAAAAAGAAAAAAAAACAAAAAATAAAATTTAAAAACTGAATGACCTACAGATTGAACTAGTCAAAGAACTGCAGTTTTCCAGCTTTCAGGTTTCCGTTTTGGTTAAAAAGTGATAAACTCAATATACAAAAATTCAAAAGTGCGTTACAATTTGCAATGTGGAGATGATCGAAACGTCTAACAAAAGGTGGATGATTGGTTTGTATAGGTAGGAAACAAGAATTAACAGGGATTTAATAAAAGGGGTAAGTTTTAAGTCAAGCAAATTTTTAGGTATTTTGATGAAAAATTCATAAATTGAATTCTAAGAATACAGGGGGGGAAAATTAAATGAAAATTCATGTAAAAAAAAAAAAAATCAATTGGTTTTCATTGAAAGTGGAAAAAATAAACTAAGAAATTAATTCCAGCAACGTTTTCAATTTTTAAATATTCCGCGTTTTTGAAGAAGGGAATATAGAATTAAAAAAAAAATATTAAAATTATAGAGGAATAATGACTTAATTGCATTTTGAAAACGCCCGGATAGTGAAATTTTTGATTGAAAACTATTTTGAATTAAGATTAAGAATCTAATAAATTCAAATAAATTAATTTAAAAAGCAAGAATACTGGTATTATTGTTTGAGGAACATGTTAAAAAATTAGATCAAGCGATTTAATTATTTTTAGAAACTAAATTTGACAGAAAAAAAAATTAGTTTTGCCGTATAATAAATTTATGGACTGTATCAGGCATTTCTGAATCCATTAAAACATTGTTACTTTTAACTGACAATTGTGTAATTTTTTTTTAAAGGGGTAAGTTTTAGAAGAGATCCAAACCTAATTGACTTTCAATATGCTTACAATCAAGGTCAGGTCAAAAACCATCAGTTGGACTTAATGTCGTAAAGTTTATCTGTAACTTAACTTGGAAAAGTAAGTTGAATATTCGCAAAGGTAAGGTATTATTAAACCAACATTTTGATTCCCTACTTACTTTGATACATCAAGGTAATAAAAGGACAGTTGGCATCTTACACTGTCTTAAGTTTTATCTAAAATCAAAATTGAGGAAAACAAAAATCGAATTTTCATTGAATGATGACTTATGCACATTTTAAGGTTGTAACTTTCTTTGGAGTCACGGTTTAGAAACTAATTTTAATCACTTGGGGCAATAATTCTAAGGGTTAGATCTCAATAAGATGTTTAAATTGTAAAAAAAAAGTTAAATCTTTATTTTGAGATACGATACAGTTTTAGCAAGGCTTGAGGTCATCTTACCGTCTAAAAAAATCTTTACGAACTTAAAAAGAATTTCAAATGAAAATCCCGAATTAGAAGAAAGAAAATAATAGGTTTGAAGGTTTGGGGATAATAAGCTTTTTTGAAAGGGTCTACTAAGGTCGTATTCGGGTAATGAAAACAAAATTGTGCTAAATTGAACTTGACAAACGAAAAAAAGAAAAACGGAATATTTTCAGAAAGTGGAACCTATAACAGAGATTGTTAGAACTAAAGTCTAGTTTGGTTTTGATTTTTGAAAAGAAGAAGCCAATAAATTATGATATAGTATTAACGGAAGCGATCATTCGAGGTTGCGTAGCAATTTATGTATTTGAAAAAGGCCGCGTTCCTTTTGACAGATATGGTAAACTCATAGGTAAGATTTAATAATCATTTCTATTTGAATTAAATTCATAGTTACCAGCATAAATTAAACTTGAAACATGCATCTCAGGAAAAAAACGGTGTCATTGAGAGCGTGGAAATTTATTTGACAGGAAAAATTGCTATTTTCTACGGTGTCATTCATTCCATTAATATTAAATCTAAATAAAATTGAAATAAATTCCACATACTAAAGAAAGCAAGAATATTTGGTATTGAAATATCGTATTAGAGCAGGAGAATCGAGTGATATTAACAACAATCGAAGAAATAGCCAATACAAGCTTTAATTAATTTTTATACTCAGGAACAATTAAATTTCAGACAGAAAAAAAATGATGATTTTGCCGATATTCACTAGAATTTAATTGTACTTAAGAAACTCACCGTAAAACCACCAGGGCACTTTCTTTGAGGTGTCTTCTACATGCTAAACTGGATTTTATGTTGATCTCTGATGTCCTTTGAGTTGTATAAAATTTTTCTACGTGGGTATTGATTTTTTTTTTTTTATAGAGATTTGGGGAGGGGGGGGAGATTATATAAGCATTTGTGAAAGTGAGTTGTAAATACCTCCACGACCTTCAGCTTGTTTGTGACCTTTGGGTCAATGGGGTCAACGGTAAAGGTCTTTCATCAAGGTCAAAGGTCAAGGTCATCAAAAAAAAGCACTTAGCCTTATAAACTTGAGTTTTACACTTGAAGCTGAATCTAGGTAAAGGTAATGTATATATCTTTTTAACTTTTGAGAAAAGGTTAAGGTCAAAGGTAAAGGTCAAGGTCATTTTAACCCAAAAACCCGGCACAAGCAAACTAATGTTTCCAATGACCTTGACCTTTGACCTTGACCTAATATTCAAGGTCAAAGGTCAAAAGATCTCATGCAGTTGGGCACTTGTCTTTATGACTTGTCATTAAGAAGTTTTTAGTTCTTCGTAAACATCATGAACTGGCAGGGGCAATAACTACTTAAAATGTTTACGAATTCTTTTGCACTAATAGAATGAAAAGTGTACTAAATTAGTCACAGACATTGTTGAAGGTTTTGTACCTCTATGGTTTATGGTTTCGGAGGAGTAGCGATAACAAGGGTTTACACTGAAAGGGGCACTAATTTTAGAGGGTTCAATCTTAGGGACAAGCAAGGAATCTCCAAATGGTTTTAAGAGTACATACTAAAGATGCAAAGATGTGTAGAATTTGGTTAAGAACAAAAGAGCTATAAAAAATGCTTAATTTTACATATTTTGAATGATCTTGACCTTTGACCTTGACCTAGATTTTAAGGTCAAAGGTCAATAAATCTTTTGCAGTTGGCCCCATGTCTCTACAACTTGTTCTTTAAGAAAAGATCTTGATATTCATAAACACCGCAAACATTCAGGGACAATAATTCATTACAGGAGTTTATGAATTCTTTCGAAAAGACAGATTGAAGCATCTTCTGAATAAGTCGTAGACATTAGTTAAGGTTTTGTAACTCTACATTTCACGGTTTCGGAGAAGTAGCGATAACAAACATTTATTGCGAAATGGGTCGTAACTCCTTGAAAGGGGTCAGAGTTCATATATGCAGGGTCAACTGCAAAAATCATTTACGGAGTACATTCTTATGGTCTATAAATCTTTTCGATTAATCATGAAACTCAAAAACATGTGGTGGAAAAATAATAATAACTAGGAGACTTATTGTTCACAGAACAATAAGAGGTCTTTCCAGCTATTTAAGTGTTTCCGTGTCATTTGGGTTGAAAAAAAAGGAAAAAAACGCCAGAAAAAAAAAAAAAAAAAAAATTATAAGGTGCTCCAGCAGGATTCGAAATTAAAGCGCTTTAACCACTACGCCACGGGTTCCGCTGAAATTGTCTTCTATTATTGTCGAGTTAAAGTTACCGGGATTTCCTTGATTCATTGACTAGTCAAAGAGACAGTTAATAAACTTCTGACAAGCTTCTGGGTGTATATGTGAGTTGGAATAAGAATTGTTTTTGGTTAATATGTAAGGGATATTGCGCTGATTAATTAACTATATGCATTTGACGGGTTGAAAAAGGCCCGCTGAAATTGTAAACTTCTAAGATTATAATCATTTCTATTTGATGTTTGTTAAAGTTTAACGTCCCTATCGAGAATTTTCACTCCTTGCCGGTGAAGGGCTTCAAATTTTGACCTTTACTCGGACTAGCCATTGAGCAAAGAGTTCCAACGTTAATAAACTTTGACAAGCTCTCATGGGGCAACTGTTCACTTCAAAGTGCCGAGCGCACCTGGCGAATGAGATTGTTTTCGAGTTAATATGTAAGCGAACTCACGATATTGTCACGGAGCGATTACAATTATGATATTGTTATTAACGAATTAATAGTTACCAGCATAAATAAACTTGAAACATGCATTTGAGGTTGCGTAGCAGCGCGGACATTTATTTGACAAGAAAAATCGCTATTTTCGAGATTCATTCCATTAATATTAAATCTAAATAAAATTGAAATAAACTCGTAGGTATTAATCATTTCTATTTGAAATGTTTGAAGTTTTTTTTATTGTTTAACGAAATAGCCAATACAAGAGAATTTTTATACTCATTAAATTTCAGAGAAAAAATGTAGATATTGCCGATATTCACTAGAATTTAATTGTACTTTCAAATTTTGACTTTCTTTGAGGTGTCTTCTACACTCAGGGATCTGTGATGTCCTTTGAGTTGTATAAAATTTTTCTATGTGGGTATTTTTTTTTTTTATCGATTTGAGGGGGGGGGGGGAGATTATATAAGCATTTGTGCTGAGTTGTAAATACCTCCACGGTTTGATTGTGACCTTTCGGTCTATTTAAGGTCTCATCAAAGGTCAAGGTCACCAAGAAAAAGCACTTCAAAGTGCCGAGCGCATGGCGAAGAACAGTTGCTAATATAATTTTAACGAACTTAAGGTCAGGTCGCATTTTAACCCAAAAACCCGTAAATAAGCAATTTTGATACTTTCCCAATGACCTTGACCTTTGATCACGGAGCGAGAATCATGCAGTTGGGCACTTGTCTTTATGACTTGTCATTCGAACTTTTAGCTACATCATGAACGGGCAATTTCTAAAATTTGAATTGCACTAATAGAATGAAAAGTGTACTAAATTAGTCATAAATTGTTGAAGGTTTTGTACCTCTATGGTTTATGGTTTCGGAGGAGTAGCGATAACAAGGGTTTACACTGAAAGCGGACATTTATTTGACAAGAAAAATCGCTATTTTCGAGATTCATTCCATTAAATCTAAATCTAAATAAAATTTAAGATTCCACATACTAAAGATGCAAAGATGTGTAGAATATTGGTAGAATAAGATATTAACAAAAGAGAAATAAAAAATGCTTTAATTAATTTTACATATTTTGACATGAAAAAATCTTGATATTGACCGATATTCACCTAGATTTTAATTGTCAAAGGTCACCATAAAACTCTCAGGGCACTTTCTTTGAGTTGGCTTCTACATGCTTAACAGGACAACTTGTTCTTTAAGAAAAATTTTTCTATGTGGGTATTTTTTTTTTTATAGAGAAACATTCAGGGACAATAATTCATTACAGTGAGTACTGAATTTCCCACGACCTTAAGTTTGATTGTGACCTTTGGGAATAAGTCAAAGGTCAAGGACATTTATCAAGGTCAAAGGTAACTCAAGAAAAAGCACTTTAAACTTGAGTTTTACACTTGAAGCTGAATCTAGGTAAAGGTAATGAATATACATTTAACTTTGCGAAAAGGTTAAGGTCAAAGGTAAAGGTCAAGGTCCTTAACCCAAAAACCCGTAAATAAGCAATTTTGATACTTTCCCAATGACCTTGACCTTTGACCTTGACCTAATATTCAAGGTCAAAGGTCAAAAGATCTCATGCAGTTGGGCACTTGTCTTTATGACTTGTCATTAAGAAGTTTTTAGTTCTTCGTAAACATCATGAACTGGCAGGGGCAATAACTACTTAAAATGTTTACGAATTCTTTTGCACTAATAGAATGAAAAGTGTACTAAATTAGTCACAGACATTGTTGAAGGTTTTGTACCTCTACGGTTAATGGTTTTGGAGGAGTAGCGATAACAAGGGTTTACACTGAAAGGGGCACTAATTTTAGAGGGTTCAATCTTAGGGGACAAGCAAGGAATCTCTGAAATGGTTTTAAGAGTACATACTAAAGATGCAAAGAAGTTTAGAATTTGGTTAAGAACAAAAGAGCTATAAAAAATGCTGAATTTTACATATTTTGAATGATCTTGACCTTTGACCTTGACCTAGATTTTAAGGTCAAAGGTCAATGAATCTTTTGCAGTTGGCCCCATGTCTCTACAACTTGTCGTGGAAGAAAAGATCTTGATATTCATAAACGTTGCAAACATTCAGGGACAATAATTCATTACAGGAGTTTATGAATCCTTTCGCAAAGACAGATTGAAGCATCTTCTGAATAAGTCGTAGACATTAATAAAGGTTTTGTAACTCTACATTTTATGGTTTCGGAGGAGTAGCGATAACAAACATTTATTGCGAAAGGGGTAGAAACTCCTTGAAAGGGGTCAAAGTTCATATATGCAGGGTCAACTGCAAAAATCTTTTACGGAGTACATTCTTATGGTCTGAAAATCTTTTCGATAAATCTTGAAACTCAAAATCAACATGTGGAAAATCAATAGGAAGAAATGGAAAATAATAAACACTAGGAGACTTATTGTTCACAGAACAATAAGAGGTCTTTCCAGCTTTTTAAGTGTTTCCGTGTCATTTGGGTTGAAAAAAAGAAGAAAAACGCAAAAAAAAAAAAAAAAATTAAAAAATTATAAGGTGCTCCAGCAGGATTCGATCTCTGGACCCTCTGATTAGCAGGCGAGCGCTCTAACCACTACGCCACAGGTTCCGTTGAAATCGTCTTGTATTATTGTCGAGTTAAAGTTACCGGGATTTCCTTGATTCATTGATCAGTCAAAGAGTTCCAGTTAATAAACTTCTGACAAGCTTCTGGGTGTATATGTGAGTTGGAATGAGATTGTTTTCGAGTTAATATGTAAGGGATATTGTCTGATTACAATTATGATATTGTTATTAACGGGGATATATGCATTTGAGGTTGCGTAGCAATTTATGTATTTGAAAAAGGCCGCGTTCGTTTTGACAGATATGTTCAATTCATAGGTAAGATTTAATAATCATTTCTATTTGAATTGAATTCATAGTTACCAGCATAAATTAAACTTGAAACATGCATCAAAAAAAAAAAAAAAAAAAACGGTGTCATTGAGAGCGTGGAAATTTATTTGACAGGAAAAATCGCAA